>NC_056748.1:807495594-807760594 GCF_019279795.1 Protopterus annectens | reverse complement strand
ATATTCCCTTTTCCCCATTGTAGTGCAATCTTGGAGTGAGAATATTGAAGTAGGGGGTGTGTGGGGGGCACATGGGAGGTGCAGGAGGGCTTGCCCCCCTTCATAAACGTGATTACTGTTTTTTTTTTTTTTAAATTTCGTTTTTTTCCCCTCAAAAGTGCATTTTCGGTGAAAAAGGTGTGCTCGGCTGTTTCCGTTTCATGGAAACGGATTTTTGATGAGCAGTCCTAGACCATATAAATATATATCTATGGTGAGATGGGTGCAAAACCTTTTCTTTCTATTATTTTTAGTGACAGTGTTATTATATGTTGATTATTTGTAATATATACACATTGAAGGAGTGCTGATCATCAACTTGTCTTTTAATTAAAACGTGAAAGTGATGCATCACTTCATCGGTGGTGGTATACCTTGACTGTGTACTTCATCAAAGTGTGTTCATGTTTGTGTGTGTGTGTGTGTGTGTGTGTGTATCTTCAGTGACAGTTGCATTAACTTTGCTGGTAATGAATGCTGGTGACCACTGCTGCTATTTTTTTTATCTGTTTAGGTAATGTTTTTACAGTAGTACTATATGTAAAGAAATTGGCAGAAAAAAGACAGATACGATCTGAGGAAGACAACAGTCGAAAGCGCTTATCGGATATCTTCAAGGGACAGTTTTGAGCTTTTTTATTTTTCATTTTATTTTCAAGTCGAAGTTTTATTCGTATTAAAGGACTACATTTTAATTGGAACACTTGTGGATTTCATTGATTGGCCATCCTTGGGTGGATTTCTGTCTTTTTTCTGCCAATATTGACTGTTTTTGTGACAGATCATCTTTAGTGTTTGGGAGTTATTTATTTATTTATATGTAAAGAAATTAGTTTTGTATGTGGTTTGGAGAAAAGGAAAAGTCTTTCTGTAAATCTGTTGGTCGATGGTTTGCTTTTTCTTAACTTTTTTCATTTAGTTGGTTGTTGAAGAAAAGTTAATTCTATCTTTGTGCCCCAAGCCATGAGTGTGAGTATGTGTGTGTGGTATTAACTGTTGACGTACAGAAACAGTGACACGCAGTGTATTAATGATGGCATATTGACATCACATTTAAAACAAAATAAAAAGTTGCCAACATTACACTAATCCACTAATCACAAAAAAGCAGTCGCCTTTTGCGATCACTGAACCAAAAAAAAAAAAAAAAAACTGCTACTAACTTGCAAACACACCCTTTCTGCATAGTGGATAGTGGTATTTTTAGGGAAAGGGTTTTTAGCAAGATAATGTGTGGGGTTGGGACTGAGGCATGTGTAGGGATAGGGTTAGGGTCAACACACATGGCCAAAGCGGGCAGGGTGGGGCCTTCCATTGTTAAACAGTCCCATTTACCAAGACTACATATATGTATCTGTGTAGAGACACACACACACACAGACACAGACACAGACACAGACACAGACACACACACACAGACACACACACACACACACACACACACACACACACACACACACACACACACACACACACACACAAAATAATAAACACATATTGTAGTATGTCCCAATCTAAAAGAACAAAGCCTTTAGCAGTTCTTCTGATTTAATGTGGTTTATTTATAAGGAAAAATGGGAAACAAATTCAGAAAGCTTCAACCTTTTTATTCATGCAAGCAGGTATTTCAAGCCTTCCCTCAAAATGCAGAACAGCCTTTATCCTTTCCTGTCTTTTAATATAGACTACAAAATTCTCTTTCCAGGGATGCCCTTCAACTACCCATGCTGCATACTTGGGACTCCGCTTGGTTTCTTTTCTCAGCTTAAGAAAACAAGAATTTAAGTATTTTCCCATTACCGTCCTGGCCAACTTTTAACTGCCTACCTGCTTGACTCAGAGCAGAAGGTGCAGTACTCTTACACTCAGAATCCATTATTGCTATGCCATGCCATTTTACACACACACACACACACACACACACACACACACACACACACACACACACACACACACACTCATCTGTGCGCGCAAATGTGTGTGTGTTGTGTAGGGGCATAAACCCGCACATTGAAAGGTGGATGTGAAACCCCATCTATAGACACTTGAATGGCTCATCTATCTTCTGCCTGACCGTGTTTCTGTAGGTTTTCTATAAATCATTTTGCATTTTTTGTGAAATCTCACATCATTTTTTTTAGGCAATTAGCACAACATCTTTTACATTTAGCGTTGCCACCCATCCATTTTTTTTTTTTTGGACTGTCCGGAAATCAAACTGATTGTCTAGTAGTCCGGAAAACACTGTACAAACTGTGGTATTCTGATTCAAAAAAAGAAACAGACTATCGAAGTTTGTTAAATCTGTGGCTTTACTATGCTTTTTGTAAATCTGCAGAAAAAAAGGCATCATGAATGGGAAAAGAGGGCGTTCCCTTAAATGACAAATGATGGAGTCACAAAATAGGTGGAAAGTGGGGGAAATGGGCGGGGTTATATGAGGTGTAAGGAGACGTGGCCTAAGTCAGGTTTGTGTTACAACGAAAGGTGGCAAACCTGTTTACATTATGTGTGCAGTTCCTGACTGAAACACATCAACAGAAATGGGAAAATGCCTACATCTAATAAATGTAAGACATTAAGAAGGCAAAGCAATTAGGTAAGCCACTGACTAACTCCAATAATCTAGTTACAAGGCCAATAAAGGTGTTTAACCTAATTTCAAAGTCAGTCTTTTTAAGTGCTATCAGTCACAGCTTACCATCTCTGCACCTCAGCTAGAATGTTTGGTCTGAACTATAAGTCTAAACATGAGTAAGAGCAAATCTACTGGTAACTGTTTCAAGCTAAGTATTCAAATATAGATTAAATGACTTTTGGAGATAAAGCCTCAGACAGAATAAAAGATATTCACTAAAATTGAAGAAATTACACTTATCAAATAACAGCAGGAAGCTACAGTGCTACCATTCAACATGAATGAAAAATATAAGACCACAGAAAATGATTTAGATCTTTCATATAATCATATTAATCATATGAGGACACAATGAAATGATTTGAATATTGCAGTCCTCATTAACCCATTATGGGATATAACAATTCAGAAAATAAATTAAATATAAATTGATATAGTTATGTCAATACTGCATAGAACATCAAGATAGGGTAAATGGGGGGGGGGGGGGGGCTGAATGGCCAACTAAAAGCAGCACAATTTTAGAGCTCCATAAAACTATTATAAAATACAAGAAAATAATTAGTCTTTTTTAAACAAAAACAACCAAAACTTGTTGATAAAAACCTAAACTACATAAGTAGAGACTTTGGTGGATTTTCATTGATATTTTCCTGTCAAATTGTCTTGGAGGCCTTCATATCTTGTGGAAATGAATAACTCAAAGAATTCTGAAATTGCCTTGAAGGAACTCTAGTTGGCGTTTGCTACTCTACAGGAGCTGTCTTTGAAAATGGATGGTTTTAAACAAAACTTAGAGAATCTCAAAGAAAATGGCCAAAAACAAACTAATGTGTTTAGAGAACTGCTTCAGCAACATCACACCAAAATAACAGATATTAAGACATCCTTAAATGATATCAAGGGAAGACCTAAGGAAGAAGAAATTCAAATTGAATTTCTCCTTAAACACAATATCTTGTTACTTAATAAAGTTGATGATTTAGAGAACGGAAAGAAGAACTAACATCAGAATTTTTGGACTGTCTGAGAGAACTGAAGATGAGGATATCATTTCATTTTTAAACATATGGATACCCGAAATTTTAGACTTAAAAGAAGGTCTCTCATATGGCACAGAGATAGCACATAGAGCCATACAGAAGTCAGTTTCAACCTCATCTTCTACACCTCTTAGATCAATTGTAATAAAGTTGTTGTCCTACTTGGATAAGGAACTTGTGCTTAAATCATCTTGGAGAAGGCCCTCTGAAATATATCCAGAATCAAATTAGACTTGACAACGATTATTCCACTAGAGTACTGGATTTGAGAAAAAATTATGGCCATTTATAAAACTACTTAAGCAAAACAATGTTAAAAGCACAACTTGTTTATCCAGCCAGAATCAAAATATTCACTTTTAACAGCTTAGAAGAAGCTTCTCTAGGGATTATGATAAAATAATATCTATTCTAGAGGACATGGATTGGTCATCCTTTTCCCTAAACAGATTCCCTGACAGGAATTTGGGACTGATGTAAAAAAGAAGAAACAAAAGACAGACTCTAAAATAGTTGTCACTACTAAATCTCTCAAATCATCAATTACTGAATGACTCATGTGTTAATTAATATACAACAGATTGTCTATATTTAAATTCAGCTAAAAGTTTCTTAATGATTTAACAATTCTTAAGAGTTTCCTATGTTTAACTTCAATGACGGAAATGCATCAACAACAGAGACCTTTCTGTATTGGTACAGGTACTAAACATTTTATGATGAATGACTATCTCAATAGCTTAACTAAATTAATATCAGACAACGTAGATACTGATTCAAGTTATTCATAAAAAAAGAGACAGGGATTGGATTTCTATTATATTATTTTATTTCTATTAGTAATCTAAACGTTGTTGAAATATTTGTGTGCAATTAAATGAAAATGCAAATTTATCGAGGCTGCTGGTTTGAAGTCGTGTTTTTTCTGCTACACTCACATGATTTATACATCAACGAAGTAGATTATAGTTTCTGTTTCAGGGATATACTTGTTGGTTCAGTAATTTACTGAAGATATTTATTTTTTTGCTTTTGATGTATTTATCTTGCAGGGGAAACAATGAAACTGCAGTTGTGTCTTTTTTTTTTTGTATTTTTTAAGGTCCGTAGGAGTTATGATCCTCTTAGCTGTTATTTAAAAAAAAAAAAAAGAAAAAATTCTATTGAAGCAACAAAGGGAAGATTTTTCTGAGCTTGTGATGCTCTGCGAGCCATAGCATGGTTTATTTGCTTACCTCATAGCTTTGGAGCTCAAGTGTAGACTCTGTTTGCACTAACTAGCAGAAAATGAGGAAATGTGTTATCAGATGCACTTCCCATGCACGAACAATGATATCCGTTCCCCCTACAAGGCGAGCAATTGCTAAAATGTATACTTATAATTAAAAAGTCTGGCTTCATGATAGAGTTTTTTGAAATCCAGAAATGGTAACTATAATTGTAACAGGAAGATGGGCTTTGTTTTTCACTGGTACCCCCCCTCCCCCGATGCGCAGTAGCAAGGCCTTGCCCAAATCACGCCCAAAACCCAACATCAGGTGACATTATTCTTACCTCTATGTACATCTAATTAGAAGAAAGCATCATAATGATCAATAATATGTGCTACAAGCTGGGTGTTTTGTTTTTGCATTACCCTCTTGTTTGGCTACCACGTAATGGGTATAAATGTAATTGGCTGCTAGAAGGGCATTCTGCAAATGAGTTTGTTACCATAACAAGGTTGCTGTTGCTGATGTGTCCAAAGGTATTCATTCAGCAACTGGCAGTGCAGTGTAGCTTATGAGATGTCTTTTTTCAAATGGAACTAATAATTCTTAAATGTACTAGTGTACTGCTAGACTGAACAAAATGTAAATGGTCCTAAACAAGTAACAGTAACATAACTGGTTAGAAATGGATTTTGCTGTTTAGTCTGGTGTCACTGTCTGTGTACTAGAAGTATTTTGGAGACCAATAAACTGAATAGCATGTTTTAGTGGGAGGTGGTAGATATGGCAGAGGGCATAGAAAAGTAACTTTAAAGAGTTGACATTTTTTCTTTTAACTGGGTTGTAGGTCGCATGGGCATTGTTTTAACAAGGACAGCTACTATGCAGTGGGTCTTAACATGCTTGTCATTTATTGTGAAATTGAACTTTGGCCCATATCTTTGCTCCAGGAAACAAAAAATATCAGTGTAGAGACTTCTGTAGGAAATGCATGCTTCTGCAAACCTTATTATCGTATTAATTTTCTGGCTGTATAATACCAATTATTTGCTAATAAAAAAAAAAAGTCTATGTTTATAGCACCTGTCTCTGATTCTTGGGGGAAAGAGTTGCTATGTATATTTAGCATTGTTAAGAACTAAGTAATAACACACTGTTTCTTCAACAAAACATCTTTCCCCAATATTCCAAAAAGCTTAATGGTCACCCGTTATACAAACGGCTAACCTTCTGGCAGACTCGCAGCTAAATAATTATAACTAATCTACAAGCCATCTCTCCTCAGTCAGCTACATTTACTACAGAAATATTACAGCCTTAGAGGATAACTGGTCTAGAAGCTGAGCTAACCTTTTGGCAGACTCGCAGTTAAAGTATTACAAGCAATGTATGCATGATGTCACAGGAAATTCTGCATGGCTGTCAATCATGCATCATTTGCATACTACATCACAGCCACTAGGCATGTCAATCACTCCGGCAATGCCCAATTCTGCGCAAAATGACAAGGGGGCTGCTGCTGTAAAGTAAAGCCAGAAGAGAAAAAAAAAGGAGATAAAAAGCGGATTGGAAGATCTAAGTAAGTTTTAATGTCTTTATGCCATTTACTCATGTGGCATATAGTGTCTATAGCTTAATATGTGTAAACTGAAGTTATTCTATGTCCTGCTAGTAGTTGCAGTGTCCTTGTATATTATAATGGAAGGACCTCTAGCCATTAGAAGTTATACGATTAATGTTATGTAGAGTAACTATGAGCTGCCTTTTAATTGATGTGTAAATGGATGTACTGTTTAACATTCCTACAAATTTTATAAAATTTTATTTTCATAGGAATGCACGGATTCCTTAATATATATAAAATTAATAGTTAGCAATTGTTTAAGAAAAAATAACTTTAGAAGTATGCATTTGTTGATTTTTGCATATCTAAAGAAGGATTTAACTGCTTGAACCATTGATAAACAAAATTAAATACTTGCATTTCTTAGTAAATTCTCATTATACATAGGAATGCAATGGTAATATACAAGGGTAAACTGTAATAAAGTTTTTATTATTTAAATGTAATAGAACTAAGCAGATACTTATAAATTGATTTGAATCTCTCCCCTGGAAAGTATATACATTACTAATAATTAATCAGAAGTTTAGTGGAGAGTTTAACTTTAGTTTTGTTACAGTAGGTAATTATAGCTTATTTAAGAAATGATCAAATAAGAGTTGGGAATTTTCATATTTGAATCGTATAACGGTATAGAGTTATGTAATGTTTAACATCTTCATTCTAAAAAGTAGCTCTTTATTTATTAAGCTGAACACGAGTCCAAAATACTCTTTTACGACATATAAATAATATAATTATTTTATAAGATGGAACATTGTATGCGCTATATACTCATCAGAAATATTTTAGAATGTTATACTGTATCCTTACTTAATTTCCTCAATATAGAATACATAAAAAATATATACAATGTTACATCTCATAATATACTTGTTACGTAGTCTCCATTACATTTTTATATAAGAGCTCAGATGGCGTTGGTAAATAAGATATGCGGGATAGTCTCATTGACCAACGCTTATCTATCGGACTAGGAATGTCTTTCATTCCATGCTTGGTATGGGATATTATTAATTTTAGGTTTATTTTATTATATAGAATATTCCTTGAGTTGTGTTTTTTTTCTTTTCATGCCTGATTCAAGACTTACTATGCACCTATTTATAAATAATACCAATTTGATTACATTGATTAAACTATTAGAAATCTATATATCATTATTTTAATAGAGGAGATTTGGGTATTAAAAATGAACATTAATAGAAAATTTAAATCTTAATTGCAGTCATATATGGAGCTAATGTTATTGTCTTTAAAAACTAATGTAATAGCTTGAACAACCCAAGAAAGAGACTGAACTTATTAAGGTATTTAAAACTAAATAAAGCACAGGTAGATTTTCTCCAAGAAACCTACTTTAAAAAAAATGATAACACATGGAACTCTAATGAACATTTAACATTAGCCCATTCTTCCTATAAATCAAAGACTAGAGGAATAATGATCTTATGGAAAAAGAACATTATTAATCCCGAAATCATCCACAAATATGTGGATAAGGAGAGCCTTACAGCTCTTATTATACTGAAATTCAATAATAGGATACGGACATTAATAAATTTATATTGGTTTCCTGGCATGGGGGTAGGGATTGGTAAAAAAAAAACATTTAGAACGTATTGCTAACACATATAAAGATAATTTAATAATAGGTGGGGATTTTAATTATATTTTAGATAGTTCTGACACCACTAACAAGAGACCCCTTCATCAAACCTCTACCACAAAACTTAAAAAAAATGGATTTTGACATTTAACTTAGTTGATACATTTAGTATAAAAAAGGCAATTTAGTACAAAATAAGGCAATTCATTAATATTTTCTCATCAAGATCATAGATGTGGCACCCAAACTAGAACAGATAAAATGTATGTTTCTCAGGATTTAAATTAAAAAAAAAATCTTTTTCAATATTTCCCTGCCCTATTTCTGATAAGAATTTTGTTTGTTCTTAAATTTCAAACAAATTTTAAAAGATTAACCTTTATAGCAGGAATTCCAGCATACATCACAAAAATTAAAGAATTTAATCCCTGGTTAGTTTCGGAACTCCAGTTCTTTCTAGATACTAACTATACACCAGTGGTTAATATAGTCATAATACCGGAGTTATTAAAAGCTTATACATATGGTAAAAACCTGACATGGTTCAAAAGTAAAACCAAAGACTGGGAATCAGAATTACAAAATATAGAATCCTAACTTTTACTAATTAAATCTAATAGGACTTCAAATTCTTCTGATAATAATAAGAAAATAGTAGACCTAAATAAAAATATGACATTCTAACCCATAAGACTAATTTGGCATTAGAAAGATTAAAAATAAATTCCTACGCTGCATCACCTAAACCTAAGCATAACCTATCAATGAGGATTAAAGCTAATAATATTGTTAATCCACTACATGAGGGTAAAAAAAAGAAATGAATCTGATACATGAGACATTCTTGATGCCTTTAAATATCATTACACAGAACATTATAAAACTGGTAGCTCCCAAACTGATCTCTCGAATTTGGAATCAATCTCTTCTAAACTTAAGAAAATACCAGAAAAATTAAAACTAGATCTTCAAAGACTAATTACGCTTATAGAAGTGACAGATAAGATTAAGGAAAGCAAGTCTAATAAAGCCCCAGGAACTGATGGCACAATCACATCAATTTATAAACTTTTCCCTACATCTATAACCTTCCTTTTTCATAAACCACTACTTGAAATTCAAACACAAGGTATTACACCCCCTTCTTGGAGATGTTCTTTAATCTCTCCTATTTTAAAAGAAAATAAAGAACCTGAATATTGTAGTTCTTATAGACCAATCTCTCTAGTAAATAATGATTATAAGATATTTATGTCCATTCCAGTTAACAGAACAAAAATTCCATTGTCTCATATAGTAAATGAAGACCAAACTAGATTTATATATAATAGACGGTTCCACTTTTATAGTCTCAAAATACTGAAATCTGGGATTTCAGTATCCCGAGACCATAAAGTTGAATGTTCCAAATCCCGAAACCCCAAAACGCAAAATCAAGAACATATACACACCATACACCACACAATACATACATCATCCAACCCACACTACAACAAACCAACAAGCAAAATGCACACAAACCAAAAAACCTACAATACATATAAGCAGGGGGGCAAGTCCCCCTGCAACCGCCATGAGGGGGGGCAGTGCCCCCCACAGCCCCACTTATATATATATACTAACTCCGAGATTGCACTAAACAGAAAAGAAAGCAAACTCACCACTACACACTCTACAGTACCCTCACACACACACATCACAAATATACGAACACCACCACTTTCAACACTTAAACATTCATATTTTTACCTGTCTACCCTATCCCACACATAAAACTACCAAACACACTCACATACACTCAAAGACATACCTAAAACCCAACAAAATACCCACTTACCTTACATACCAGCTAAATCCACACACTACATGATACATCCTGCACACACAACATTCAGCATCAAATACCGGAACACCATAACCGCAAATTCAACATTTTCGGATTCATGCTTATGGAGTTTCGTGATTTTAAAAATTCCACTTTATGGTCTTGAGATACTGAAATTCGAGATTTCAGTATTTCGAGATTATAAAGTGAAACCATAATAGACATACATATGACAATATTAAAAGGACACTAACCCTTACTGAATTCTTAAATAGGGAAAATCAAGAGGCTTTAATAATTGGATTAGACTTTTGATTCTTTAAACTGGGATTATCTGTATAAACTATTATCTCTATTTGATTTCCCTCCTTCATTTCACTCATAATGAATGTTTATAAAAATAATCTAGCTCATGTTAAATTAGGACCATTTACATTGGAATCCATTTATCTAATCAAAGGTACTAAATAAGGTTGCCCCATGTCACCCATCCTATCTGCAGTGGCTATTGAAATACTTACTATATTAATAAGAAACAACACAAAGATAAAAGGTATTGAGATTATTTATGTATATATATTTATGTATATATATATATATATATATATATATATATATATATATATATATATATATAAATCAATATAATTCTAAAGTAATCTCATTTGCTGATGATGTGCTTCTTACATTATCTAATTCAAAAATGGTTCTAAAGGAATTAGATTTATTAACAGAAATTTTTTATACAACTTCTGGTCTTCATTTTAACAAGCCAAAATCTAAATTCTTGTTATTGAACAAAAATAAAGAAATACAAGCAGGTAGAAACCGTATTATTGGCAAACACATTACCTCTCTAGATTATCTGGGTATTATTTTGTGCAAAAACATAGAGGAAATGTTAGTTGTAATTTAGAACAGTATTATAAATATAATTAAAACCTGTGTGGATAAGTGGAATAGAATGTTTAAAACCTTTGAAGATAGATCACAATTGATAAAGATGATACTTCTTCCTAAGATCCTGTATATAGTTCAGGCTGTACCTATGATCCCTGAGAGACATTTTCTCAAGAATATAAATGACCTTTTATTAAAATTTCTTTTGTTTCCTAATAGAAACAGAGCTGTTTTCACACAACATATCAGACCCTGGGAACAAGGAGGAATTATCTTCCTTTATAAAGAAACTTATATTAAAGCTTCCATAATTAAAACTATTATAAAATGGATAGACCCATATTACTCCTCTAACTGGAAATTGCTGCATTCTACTATACTATCAAATGAAAATCTTTTCTCAAAAAACTTTCCACTGACTGACCAATCTAATAAGTTATGGCATCTCAAATGCATTAGTTTGCAATACAATATGTTAAAACCTACTAAACTAAGTCTTATAAATTTTATATTTAACTGTTCTCTTTTAGGAAATTTGTCAATGCCAATACATATATCAAACTTTGGTTTGATTCACTAATACCTTTTAGCATTACAAAGAATTCCTTTGACAAGGTACATAAGAATATGTCTTCATTTCTTGGGAATCCAAGGAATGTATTTGCTGGCAACATTGCATGGAAAATCAAAAAGTTTTAGATATTCAGTATATAATGGCAAATTATGAACTGAGACCTCATGACTGGCTACTACTACAAAGTGTTTTAACATATTACCAAGATCTATGCAGAATAATTAACAACATCTTTTAAAGATGAACCAAAATTCCTAAGTTATTTATATGAAATTATACATAATCATCATAATATGGAAAATATTATCTCAAGATTATACAAAATATTAATAACCTATTAAACAAAACCTCAACAAAATTATTGGCATTACATTACTAGGGGACAATCCCTATGTTTATCCTTAGAAAATAAATCTATTATCTTACTCTCTATCAAGCTAAAATCTTACCCACGGTATTGGAGAATATATACTTAGAAGTTTCTGCAAAGAACCTTTTTGACACATGACAAATTAGCCAAATTTAGTTCCTCTAGAAATGTTACCTGTTGGAGATGCCTACAGATATGTAAAGCTGATTGGATTCACATTTTCTATGACTGCGTTGCTATAAAAAAAGTTTGGAGGAATATTGATAACTTCTTGCAGGCTATATTTACAGATTAATTTGCATTATCTAAAGCTCTAATTCTATTAAATGTGAATGAAGGACTTTATTTGAAGAAAAGTCATTTGCATCTGTTATGGACAATGCTAGCAATTGCCAGGAAATGTACAACAGAAAGTGGAATTCCAATGCTGCACCTTCCATTGAAGACTTTGCCAAACCAAAAAACTCAGAATTTATCCTAAGCCATTAGTCAATAATCCTTGGAGGATGATACTATCTCTCATTGACACTCTGCAAATGAACTCAGTCTCTCTCTGATAATTGTGATTTTTTTTGTTTATTACCTATGTATAATGAATCATATTGGTTTCTTTCACTGTTTATCTTCAGGCTGAATGTAAATATTGTATATGGATACTCATAAAGTAATGCTCAGATTATAATGTAATAGTCTTAACTAATATACTTTTTAGGAAAATAAAAATTATTTGAATAAAGACAGGGTAAATAACATGTTTTCTTTTCTGTTTTTGCATGTGGCTGTCATCTGAGCTACTCGCATTAGAATGGTTTGATGTTATATCCAGAAACAGACATGCACACCATAATGTATCTTCAAAGTTAACCAGCATATACAATGTATAATCAAAAAAACTATTTACAGGCCAACAGACAGTAAAGACTCTTCTGATAACATTTTCATTGAAATCTAACAAGGCTGAAATATGTGCATGAAAGATACGTGTTCAGATAAGGCAGGCAGCTTGCATTTAAGAAAGTAGTAATGAAAGTTAAACGTGAGTGGTACACTAATAAAAAATGTGGGAATAGGGGGATATGTAGAGTGGTTATTGTACTATGGAGGACAGCAAAGGAATCTTTTGGTGGTGACATTTGTAATCAACACCTCAAGTCTATATACCAGACACAACATGCTGCTGACAAGTTTAATTCTCCTCAACTTCTGAGCATGTTAATTTACTTTTTTTTAATTTCTAACTTTACACACACTATAATTATTTTTCTTGCCTACTTTTAGCTAGAATATTCCACTTAAATACTTATCTGACAATTTGCACACTGTACTGCTTTGCTTAATCTATCACTGTATGTTTGTCTCACTGCTGTATGTCTATAGGCCCAGGTTGTGGCTGAAATCGGTATTATACCAGTCCACTCAACCAGTTAAACAATAAATAAAACAAAATGGTTCCTTGTGGCAGCCAAGTTTAAGGAGGGAGACTCTGGATGATTATCGGTTTGGCAGCTGTAGTCATTTGATTTTGTTTTGTAATGGGGTGAGGGGATTTTGAAAGTAGAGAAGAGACTGGAGTAGACAAAGTACAGATAGAAATGAACTACAGAAGCAGAGGTGATAGGTCATAGCATGAGGCCAGTGTGAAAATCATTCACAGTAGTTAGAAAGGAGGACAAGGAAATAATATGTTGGATGCAGTAACCTGGAGACCAGCCATAGTTAAGGAAGCAGTGGCTATCCTGTACAAGTGTGGGAGTACTTTTGTATTAAAAAGCAAAAGCAAAAGGATTGCTTTTTTTTAGATGGATATGAGGATTATTTGTGTAATTTCATCTCTTAGAAATATTACCTGGAATAAGATTATATGCAGATCTGTCCCTAGCCTATACCATGCCCTATGGCGCCTCCCTTTAAGCTGAGAACAAACAAAAAACAAAAAAGATGATCACATTGACTGAAGGCCAAAAAATATACTGTAGCAAACACAAATAGCTTGCAACAATCAAACTACAATGCTTTAGCCATGACAGCAAACAATGCTGAATCTGCACTACTCAAACTGTAGCAAGCTGCTTGCTACAGTTAAAATGCCACACACTGACTTCAGTGCTTCACATATGACTGCATATGCAGTATATTCATAAACAAATGCCAGTACATTACTCCTGCACCATTGGCATCTGCTAATCTACCCCCCAAAACCCTGCACCAAGGACAGCCAACACTCCGCCTTGCCTTAGTTACAGCTCTGATTTCACATTTTAAGGGAGAATATAGAAAACAATCTTTGCTTGGGGAAATTAATGTGAATAAATATAAATTTTTTTTAAATAAACAAAAGTATTGATATATGCTAAAGATGAAATTATGGCAGTAACTGAGTGGGAATTATGAACTATGGATGAGGAATTGGTTGGGCTTTTTTTTATTTTACGATTTAGGTAACTCATTGTGTTAACAGTGACATCAAGACCAGGGAGGATATTACAACCATTCTGCATATCAGTGGTTGAACTTTATTAGATTTTTCCACTACTTGGTATAATAAGGGTTCTAGAAGAAAAGATATACAAAAGAACTTGGTTAAGAAGTATAAATCACAACTCATGAGACTGGTGGCTATATCTAGCTTCCTTAGCAGAATGGAGAAAGATAGTAACACAACAATGGCAAGAAATCAGCAAGCAACCTATGAAGCAAGACACAGGTGCATTTCTTTATTTATTCAATTTGGTAACCAGGAGAAAGAAATTATCCAAGCTGACCTATTTCAATCTCAACTGAAACAAATATTAAAGGACAGTAAACAAGTTAACAAGAGGTATTATGAATAGAAATATAACATTGTGTGCAAATAGTAATGAATTAATAATAATAATAATAATAAAGTACACAGTACAGAGGACAATAGGAAGGGATGGCAAGAGTAAGGAGGGGGGAAGAAGAAGAGAATGTTAAACAGTGAAGGGATAGAGCACGAAGTGTAAAAGACAGCAAAAATAACAGCACACGGATATCAACTATATACCGTATATACGATGCAGAAGAGATGTCAAATATTAGTTCAAGGGAAAAAATGTGAAGAAGACAAAGGTGACTGACTGGTGAAGGGAGGAGTGGGGGATTAGGTGATGTGTCCAGAGGGAAAGCATTTGCAAGTTGACTCGGACTTGAGATGATCTTATGTGAAGAGGTGGATTTGGAAGAGATAAACCAAAATTGGAAGCAGGACAAAATGTCACAAATATACCTGAAAGCAGTGTGGGTTTCTGGGATACATGCAGCAGTTACATTAAAGGACATCAGCCATCCATTCATGCATGCAAGTCACATGTCTCTTCTATAGGTACCCCATTACAGCCAACACAATCTGAAGTGTTTACAAGGCAACTATGGAATGGTAGCAGATTGTTATGCCTTCCTTCTATATCTCACACACACACACACACACACACACACACACACACACACACACACACACACACACAAAACCCTCCTAAAGACAGTTTAGAATCAGCTATCCACCTACTGCATGCTTGTGAGATGTAGAAGGAGAAAAACCACATGAGCACAAAGTACACTTCACACAAAAGTCAGCCCAGCTGAGACTCAAACTGAAGAAGCTCTCGCTAAAATAACACAATTTAAGACAAGTTTGGTTAATGTTTTGAGGACAATGTATACAGACTAACTCAGCAATAGAAGGCAAATATCAGGCATGAGAGTATATGTCTGAAAGCCAGTAATTATGTATGTATTTAAATATTGTGTGTTCAGTCTTCTGTAAGACAATTTTCTTTAAAAGCTGTATTTGAAACAGTTGTACAAGGAGTTCCAGAGGTAAAATGTGGCAAGCAAATATGCCGCTAAAGGCTCATTCAAAAAGACAGAAGAGAAAATCAAGCTAAAGTGACACAGCAGGCTTATTATGGGACTTAGCAACATAAGAATGTTCAACAGAAAGATCATCCTAGTCTATCACTGAGCAGTGTCATTAGCAGTGGATATATTATGCTTTACGGGAAAAGCTCACCCAGACTCTGCCACAACTTGCTGTGAGGGAAAGGTTAGTTTGCATTTGCTTTCTTGTATATTGTATTACTTTACTGCCTTCTTCTGTTTTGTATACTGTGATTTGTTTTCTTTGCACAATGTTTTACTTGTATTTTGCTTTTAACTGCATATTAAAACTTGGAAAAAGACCAAAGCTGAGCCTCTTGTAAGTCATACTGAAATCAGAACAGGTTAATTAAGGAGTCACACACAAGTTAGAACAGGTGAATTAAGGTTAATTATCTGTGAATTGAGGGGGAGGGCTAGGAACTAAACCTTCTATTTAAGGGGTAAAATAAAACATTTCAAAGCTTTACTGGAAAAGCTCAAACAGGCTATGCCACAACTTGCTGTGAGGGAAAGGTTAGTTTGCTTTTACTTTACTGCTTTCTTCTATTTTGCATGCTGTGATGTGTTCTTTACACAGTGTTTTACTTGTATTCTGTTTTTAAATGCATACTAAGCTTGGAAAGAGACCATAGGTGTGTCTCTTGTGAGTTGCACAGAATTTTTTTACCCCCCCCCCCACTGGTGCTGTTCTTAAACACAACGGTCTTTCTAGCTACCTGCCCCTTATGCTTATTTGATCATATATCTCCTTCCCTCTCCTCTTTCACAGGGTGTTGTGAGTAAGAACAAAATTATCATTTAAAGGGCTAGCTACCCAGTGGTGTAAACCTTGGCTCGAGATGATTATCAATGTTAAAGTGACACCCACACCCCATGTGCAAAAATGGGAAAAAGGGGTTGAGGATGGATGGATGGACATCCCTTCAACTATTTAAATTGAATGGCCATCCCACTGTATTCCAAAGAACCAGAATACAAAAATGCCCACTCCCTTTCAATCTATCTTGCTCTTTTAAAATTAGTGGCTCTCCACTTAGACAGCTAAAGCTTAAGTTACCTCCTTTTTCATATCTAACTACTTAGTGTACACTGCAGTTCTTAGAATATTAACCCATTTTTTTCATCTTACCTTTAAACATCTATTGGAAGACCACCAGTTATTGGAGATCCCAAATTCTACCTCTAAGTAGTCATCTTGGGATTAGTGCTTCTGTTTTCTCCTTGTGAGAGAAGAAGCAAAGAGACATTATTTCCTGCAGACTACTGATCACCAGAAAACCTAATAACTGCTTTATAGGTGACAACTTCGAATATGTGCTTATATTCTGCTCCTGGTGAGAGAAGCAGAGTTCATTCATTTCTGATTGTTTCTGGTTGGGCAGTGAGTGTCTGTGCTTGATGTTCCTGATTGGTCTGGTTGCTAATCAAGGCATCTTCCAGGAAAAGGCTACAACAAGCTTACAGACCATTGTATCATCTGGGATAAGTCTGTGGATCACCAAAAAGGCTGTGGTCTGCTTCTCATCTCGGGATTGGTGTTAATGTTTTGCTTCTGGTGAGAGAAGAAGCAAAGGAGCATTGTATCACAGAAGAGTGAAGCTGTGGGGAGACCAGCACTAGTTACTACTGCCAGGCAGTAGCTATTCATGCGACTCCCCTATTTTCATTACTCTTGACAAGCTAATTCTTTGTTTTCAGTAAGTACTGCTTGATTTGTTTCTAACTTCAGAATATCTGCCAAAAAACTTCATCCTTAAATTTTCAGGGTCTATGTATAAGTTACCCATCAAGTGTTTGGCAGTGCCCTGTACACAGACACCTTGAGTGACATTTTTCCTGTAAAAGTACAATTGACCTTTCACCAATACCTAGCTGCACACAGGACAACTAGTTTGCAGTGACAAGCACTGTCCCCAGAGTTGCAAACTGGATATTCCTGACACTGCTTTATATTCTCACTCCAACTGTCTAATCAATAAAAAAGTGTTTGTTGCCATGGATATAAACGTTCTCACTTTCGTTACCTGCTTGGTGGATATGGGCATCCTGAGGCAATGAAGAAATTGCCTCATGTTTACTGACAGCCACTTAATTCTCAAACAAACTGATACGGTATGTGAAAGATGTATTTACACAATATGTCACTGGAGGCAAAACTCTCACATGAAAGTACTCCTATGGCTGTCAGTAGTACACACGCTGCACCCATCACACACAACTCAAAGTAGACATATAAACTGGCATATGCTGAGGCACTTAAATGTAACCTTCCTAAACCCCAAAGACCTCCTAGATGAAGTACATATAGCAAATGCCCTCAGCAGCCCCAAATGCACTCTATCAAAACAAGACCCACATCAACACATAGAGCCACATCTCATGAAGCTTTTACTACTAATCTCATAAGGCAAGCCACTTCACAATCCAACTTCTGGTCATTGGAGACTCCATCATGAGACACACTGATGTTCCTGTCACCAGGCTGAGTGAGGAGAAAGTCAAAGTCAGTTGTTTACCAGGGGCTAGGATCCACCACAGGGTCTACTTCAGATGTTTGACATTTCAAATTGCTGACTTTTATATGGCTGAGACCATATGATTGCCAGTTTGAAATGTCAAACATCTGCTAAACAACGTAAAACACACAAAAACACTTAACTAACTGTGTTTAGCAGGGGGCCAAGCCCCCCTGCATCCCCACACCCCCTGCTACTTAAATATTCCTACTCCGAGATCACACTACAGTGTAGAAAAGGGAAATCTCCTGGTTCCACTCTGTATAGGGATTTCCGCTATACATGTTCAAACTTTCAAAAGTTCGATCATATGGTCTCGGCCATATGAATGTCGAACATTTGAAAGTTCATTCATATGAAGGGGACCCCCACCACATTATGCACACACTCAGGCCATCGGACCACAAGAATCAGTATGGCTCAGTCATAGTCCATGCGGGAGTAAATGACCTGACACATACCTCCCTAGACTATATGAAGAGAGACATCATGGGGGTCTTGGAATATGTGTCTCAGGCTGGTAAGAGCCTAGCATTCAGCAGCATTTTACCTTTTCCAAGGATGATGCTACAGTAGGAAAAAAAGTTGAATGACTTTAATTGTCTTAGTTTCTGGTGTCATTCTAAGGGGGTGCAATATTTATCATCATGGAAGGAGATGATCAACAGACCACACTGCTCTGCCAGGGATGGTCTGCACCTCTCTCCTCTGGTCTTTCGAATATTAGCTAAAACATTGTCTTCCCCCACAGTGCTTTTTTTAGGCAATTGCAAACTGAAACTACTTCTAACACAGCAAATCAAAACAAAGAAAATCTAAAGGTATTACTGTTCAATGCTAGGAGTCTAAACAAAAAACTCCACTTCCTAGAAGCAAACTTCACTCTAGAGAATGCTGATGTCTGTGAAGTCATTGAGACATGGTTTAAAGCCGTGGACAGCACACCAACAGTGCAAGGTTATAATGCCTTCCACACATTTAGACCAACTACTACACAGACAGGGACTAAAGTTGGAAGTGTCTCAATTTACATAAAAAAATATACATATACCTCAAGACTGGTCAAACAGGACAATGCACTGCTTCATGAGCTGCCCCATGTTCAAATCACGATAGGCAAAATCCAATACCACTTCCTTGCAATCTGTAGGTCTCCCTCTATGACCCAGTAAACCCATACAATGTATTTAAATTTATTGGAAACACTCACCATCCAACCCAATACCATATTCATGGGTGACTTTAATTATCCCACTATTAACTGGGAATCCTATATGACACCAAACGTACAGGCACAGAGATTCCTGGATTTTGTAAACACAAACTCCCTTGACCAGATTGTCAATACAGCAACCAGGGGTGCAATCATACTGGATCTGGTCCTCACTAATATGGGAGAGTGCTGCACACCCCTACTGAAAAGTCTTCCCTGGTAAGGTCAGACCACAAAATAGTCTCCTTTAAAGTTAAAATAAAACCTGGACCCCCCCCCAGCTAAATCTGGAATATTCAGGAACTACTCTGAGGCTAACCTCTTGCTATTTAGCGATAACCTGGCAAAATTTCAAGCCCCCATAAACCCTGAGAATACTGCTGCATAATAGTATCCTTTGGGAAGTCATCCACCCCTCGTAACTATCATACTGACACACCCCTTAGAGGTGACCCAGAAGTCAGGAACTTAGGGACTCACATAGACAGTAATCTAGCCTTTGACCATCAAGTGTCCTAAGGAAATTATTCTATGTTGTGTAGCTTATACAAAAAGGTTTGGCATCTAAGTCTAAGCAACTAGTTAGCTCTCCAGCTAGAGGTACAGATATCCTAGACCTAGCACTCATGAATACAGTTGGGGAGCTAACTAGTTGCTCCAGAGTGTTTGCTTTGAAGTTCAAAAACCTCTAAGCAAGTGAATTATGGGTTATATAGGTCTCCCAGTTTATGGAGGTGTAACTGAAATCACCCATAAGTATGGTGTAGGGATGAATGTTAAGAGATTCTAGTAGGTTTAGGTAGGAGGTGTGGTTTTCCAGATTCATGTTAAAGGATCTATAGCTAGCAACAATATGACAGGGGGTCGCACCTACGGTTAGTTGGGCATGGAGCAGCTGAAACAAGTCACATTTTTGGACCAGTCTAGCAATGTACTTGTCCTTTATGAACACTGACATACCTCCTCCCTTTGTTTTATCCTGAGCTGGGGGATCAAAATGTATGAAATGCATTGTAGTCTTTGATAGCCGGGGTGCTTTCCATCATTCTGAACCATGCTTCCGTGACTGCACATACGTCTGCATTCTCCAGGGTGAGGAGTGCTTACAGGTAGTGCAGTTTTGTATTTAAACTACTAGCATTGAGCTGCAGTACCTTTACATATTTATGAGTGATTTTTGTTATGATGAAGGATTTAACAACTTGGCATGGCCAAAAAAAAAAGGCACTATGGGGACAGATAAAGTTTTTGCCAGTATCAGGAAGCCAAAGTGGTGACAGGTACAAACCATCTCTGGCAAAGCATCGTGGTTTGTCAATCGTGTCTCCGTAGGCTGACAGATTTTGGATCCTCTTGTTGTGACACCAGAAACTAAGTCAATTGTTGAGGTCAATCATTTTTTGCTGGAACTGTGGCATCATCACTGGTGAAGGTATGATGTTACTCAAGACTGTATTCATGCCTCCCTGGGACACACAATACACCTAATCAGAGAGCATCATCATGTCTCTCTTCATATAGTCCAGTGAGTACATTGACATGGACTATGACCGTGTCATAATGGTACTTGTGGTTGAAAGACCTAAGTGTATGCATGATCTGACGTATCCTGGCTCCAGACAAACAGCTCACTGTGATCTTCTCCTTGTTTAGCCTGGTAAAAGTTACATCAGTGTGTCTTACAATTGAATCCCCAATAACTAGAATGTTTGTCTGTGTGGTGTGTTGATTTATGGGCTTGGAAGCAGGGCTACTATGATTTCAGATTTGTGTTGTGTGAGGTGCTGCTTTTCTTTAGTTAAAGAGCCTCTTGTTACTGCCTGAAAGTTTTTTTTCTAATGAAGTCAAAAAGTGTGACTGAGCCATGGCCTTTTATTAATAGCTACCAAATGCAGGGTTTACAGATCTTCACTGCCACAGTCAGTTTTTTTTATCATACTCAGTTCCCAACGGGGGAGTTCTACTTGTAATGTTGCTCAGTATGCAAACAACAGTAATAATCCAAATTACAAGTTTTGCTTTGGTGTCATTACAAAAGACATAAAATCCTATTCATTTCTCCTAACAGTGACTTTTTTTTGTCACTGGAATTATGACCACCTCACCTTTTAGACTCACATGTAATAAAGTACATTTCATGAAGATAAATATATATAGATACATTTGTGTGTCTGCATTAATACCCTAGTCTCCTGATAACTGCATTTTGTAGCGGTCAGTTATGACATACTGTTCTAAGAAATTTGCTATAACATTTCAAACAATTTCACAGTTACGGTCCTAATATTGCTAGGCACCACCAGTTGTTTGGATCACAATGAACGCAGGCATTTTGCATTTTTTTCAGGCAGACAAACTTAGCACATATTTGAAACATATTATTGTGTCTTAAGAAAGAAGAACCAAAATATTTGTTTTCTTAGAAAAAAGTGATTTCTTAGAAGCAGCGATATTTTCATCATTAAGTATGCTGCAGCAAAACACACATATTTTACTCGCTCTGGCCTCCATGCACACATTTGAAAATTTGCAATTTGCTTTCCTTAAATGCCCAGCCTGAATATGCAGGAGTCTTGTCTTGAAGATTTTATAAAAATATCTAAAAGGAGTAAGTGGGAACACTGCAACACCCGCTTTAGCATAGGTAGCCTTAAATTTATAGTAGGTTATGTTTATGGGTGTCAACTTTTTAGGGAAAATATTCATATGGAGGGGGTGAGTTTCATTTGTTAAAAAAGGACATAGCTTTGTGTGACTGTCCAAAGTTAATAGGGGATGGGGTGTTCTAAAATGTATTAGCTTTTTATTTGAGTATTTTCATTAAAGCAAAACGTCTTGAGAAATGTGACACAGGTTCAAATGGTGATGAGAAGAAACATGTGCATGTAAGGAAAAAGATGCAAATATATATTCAAAAAAAAAACTTACATATAATAAGTACACTAAAAAACCAAACTGTTGCACCACAGCCAAAGTGAATTCGTGGACATAGAATCAGATAAAAATCCTACAAGTCTATTTATTAAATAAAAACAAGCATGTGAACACTTGTTGAGTAGAAAAACCTTTTGGTCCTGTTGTTGACAACGCTAGCGATATTCCTAAAATGGTTATACACAGATTACTCCATGTATTGAGATAGTTAGTCCCAAAGAATAATTTGGATGCTTTCCTTCAACTGATAAAATAGTACTGTCCAGCTGTCTACTCAACAAGTGTTCACATGCTTGTTTTTATTCAATAAATAGACTTGTAGGATTTTATCTGATTCTATGTCCACGAATTCACTTTGGCTGTGGTGCAACAGTTTGGTTTTTTAGTGTTTGTTTTTTTTACTTTCTGTTGCCTTAGTAGTGAGTAATTCATTCTTTTGCTGCTACATATAATAAGTAAGAACAATAGCTTTTCACCATAAGTGCTTTGTCTATAGCATCTTGGAATATAAATGGCCTTACAAGTACAGACAAAAAAATGAACGCGTACTGAATTATATTAATAAATGCAGAGTGCAAATATCACTACTGCAGGAGACACATTTGTAAAGAAATGAGCATACAAATGTGATAAATAAAGGATTTTAGGATGGCAGAGACAAAGGAAAAAGGAAGTAATAACACTGATTGCTAGAGGGGCTCCAATAGTGATAAAAGAGGGAAAAATAATATAATGGTAGATTTTTGGTAGCAAGCGGCTACTGGCAAGGGAGCAGGATTACACTGGCATGCATTTATATTACACCAAAAGCTGGTATTATGGAGATTAAGTAAATTTTGGAATAAATAATTAGATTTCCGCAGGGAATATTACTTATAGGTGGGGGCTGGAACTGCCACAGTGAGAATGTATCAGGGGGATCTTGAAGGGAAAATACAGCAGAAAATGGGAAGATTTCTAAAGAAATTTATGAAAATATTTAATACGGATGAAGTGACTTCAGTAGTAGGAAGTCAAATAGAATATACATATTAATACACTAGAAAGGCATATTACCCAAGGTACAATAACTGGGCTAGACTGGACAGAATTTATATTTCACAGAAACATGCATTTAATTGACAGCTTCAACACACATCCAATAACTATTTCAGATCATGCACTGATAAAAGCCTAATAAAAATTCTAAGTAATGAATCAGAAAATGAGACATTGGTGCTTTCCCACCTACCTGCTTAAAAAAGAGGAAGTTAAGGAATAGGTAGTGAAAATTATTTGAGAGTTATTAGGGAAGATAGAAATTTCTTCAAAAGGCATAGCTAGTTAAGTGGAATAAAATGAAAACTAAGCTTAAAAATAGGGTAGAAATAAAAGAAAAAAGGGAATACAGTTAAAAAATAATAGTAATTATTGAGAGGTGCTGACAAATGTTAAACTATTGCAGAATAATTGGAATCTCAAAGAACAAGAACAACTGCAGAATACTTAAGAAGAAATAATGGACTATTTGGATAATATGCATGACTTTAGAAAGACTGCTGTCAAGTATTTTTTGAGAACTCCAGAGCACAAAAACATTTAGCACAGTGACGTTTGCAAGAGAAAACAGAAATGGGTATTGCCAAACTTAGGGAACCTATGACAAGAAAAACAACCAGAGATCCTATAGAGGTATTAGATATTTCAAAAATTTTATGGAAATTTGTATAAAGCAGAGGAATATGCTAACAACGAAAGAGCACAAATGAAAATACTTATGGAAGACTTAATTATGTCAATATTAGAGGAAGATAAGTCTCAACAAAAACAGTTATGTACTTACCATAACTTGGAAATCTGTGCTAGCCAGTGTCATTATTCATCACTGATGGTCTTGCAACTGACCTTAGATCCAAGCCAGCAAAGTGAGAGACAGCTCCTGAGCTCAAGCTCCTCCCCCTCCCCTTACTTCCTGTTACCCACAATCCTCAGATTGAGTTTGCTAGATAACTACCCAGGCAGGAACCCTGTCCTTACCCAGGAACAACAGGATCAAACACATCATTTCTCCAAGCATTCCCTGGTCACCAGACGGAGGGGGACAGAGGGTGGGAACATGATGAATGATGACACTGGCACAGATTCCAAGTTATGGTTAAGTAAATTACTCTTTATCTGATGCTGTGTCATTATTGATCACGGATGGGTCAGAGTCCTCAGCTACTGAACAATAGGTGCAGGTACCCCACAACAATCGAAGCCAACCAGTCTCAGAATAAAATGAACATCTTTATTCAGTAAAGAAAGTAGTAAGCGCTTTCACGTCTACACAGGACGCTTCTTCAGACTTAAAGTCTGAAGAAGCATCCTGTGTAGATGTGAAAGCGCTTACTACTTTCTTTACTGAATAAAGATGTTCATTTTATTCTGAGACTGGTTGGCTTTGATTGTTGTGGGGTACCTGCACCTATTGTTCAGCAATTGAAACTTTCTTTGGGTCTTTGCAGTACTTTATCCCTAGAGAACTCTTTTTTGAAGAGTCCTCAGCTACCCAAAATCCTGGGAGGTCTCAAAGGACATGCCGCAACACAGAAGAACCAAACCAGGCTCTACCTCTAGATACCAAATCCAGCTTGAAATGAGTCACAAAGGTATGGGTGTTTGACCAAGTAGCAGCAGCACAAATGTCATCCAAGGACGTCCTGGCCAAGAACACCGAAGATGTAGCCATTGACATCGTAGAATGACTTTTAATAGGTCCGGGAAGATCCCTGTGGTTGCTCTCATAAATGTGAACTATGCAAGAAGCTATCCAGCGAGAAATCGACATTTTGGAAATGGCCCTGCCTCTCCTGGCCTGGGAAAAAAAGCTACAAAGAGCTGGTCTGACTTTCGAAAATCTAACTTTTAAAAATCCTCAGACCTCTTTAAATAGAAACAAGGCTGCCTATGGTCGTCCAGGCAATGTAGTTGATACTCCCCTATGTTTGAGAATTTGGGAAAAAAAGACAGGGAGCTGGATGTACTGATTCAGGTTGGTTTCCAAGGCTACTTTTGGAATGAAGGAAGGATTGGTTCTAAGAGAAACCCTATCCCTATCACGGATATTTCAGATGAGACCCGAGGAGGGAGAGCCACGTCTGATGAGGCCAGAAGGGGGCAATGAGGATGACGAGAGCCTTCAGGTGAGGGCTTTCCTGTAGAACTTTGGGACTGAGAGGTATGGAAGATAGGCATGGAGGAGTCCTGGTGGGCAATTGTGAATCAGAGCATCCCTGGGTGACTCCCCTGTTGGGGGTATCAGGGCAAAGTATTTGCTGCATTTGTGATTGGCTGGAAATGCAAACAGATTGCAGCAGGAAGATCCCCATAGTTCAAAGATCCAGCTTGCCACTGACTGTTTCAGGGACCACTCATGGGGAATCAGAATAGACCTGCTCCGTTTATCCGCTAGCATGCTGGAATCACCAGGGATGTGTGTTGCAAGAAGAAAGAGGCCGGAGGCCATTGCCCATTCCCACACTCTCATGGCTTCTCTGTATCTTGTTGATGTACCAGACTACCGCCATGTTGGCTGTCTGAATTGCTACAGTCCCAAGAGAGAGGTGGTACTGAAAGGCTTGCAACGTTAGTAAGACCACTCTCCTCTTAAGGACACTGACGTGCAACTTGGTCTCTGAGGGGAACAACATGCCTTGGACCATCCTTCCTGGGAAATGCCCCCCCCCACACCAACAGGGAGGTGTCTGCGGTCACTGTGGCTTGGGGTTGTGGAAGGCAAAAAGGTCTCCTTAAGTGAAGATCCTCAGAGCGGATCGGATCCAACAACTCAAGTGATGTCTGCAGACATGAGATATCTAGATTTATGTGGACATAGGGTGGAAGTCAGCCGACCACTGTACCGCCAGAGTCCACTGAAGCACTCGCATGTGATACATGGTGAGGGGAACCAACTGAATAGCTGCCATCATTGACCCAAGGATCTGGAGAATGAGATGGGCAGGGACACTGTCCCGATCTAGAAGGAGAACTTGCTCCTGGATCGTGTTGACCCTGCATGGGGAGAGGGGTGCAGTCTCCTACGCCATGTCCAGAAGAACTCCTATGAATTCCAGCTTCTGACACAAGGGAAGGTGCGACTTGGGAAGGTTGATGTTAATGCCTAGATCGTGAAACAGGCTTAGAGTGAAGTCTGTGGCTGGCAACAGAGGATGCTTTGTGGAAGCCATGAGGAGCCAATCATCTAGGCATGGGAAGACCTGAAAACCTTCCAGCCGGAGGTGGGCTGCTACCACTTCCATACATTTGGTGAACACTCGGGGGGGGGGGGTTGAGGTGAAACCGAAGGGCAGGACCTTGAACTGATAATGATTGGCCCCCAGCTGGAAGCGCAGAAATCTCCTGGAGCAGCTGTCTATTTTTATGTGATAGTACGCATCCTTAAGAATTACTGAGCAAATCCAGTCATCCTTGCACAGGACCAGAAGACTGGACTGAACAGTGACCATCCGGAACTTCGACTTCTTGACTGATAAATTCAGGCTGCTGAGGTCTAGAATGGGATGCAGGTCCCCTGTTCTCTTGGGCACAAAAAAGAAGCAAGAGTAAGTACCAGATCCTTGTTGTCCTGTTGGGATCTTCTGGATGGCACTTTTTTGAAGGCGGTCTTGCACCTCTTTGAAAGCTAACTCCCTTTGGCAGCATGGGACGTCCGGGAGTGAATTTTGGATTGGAGGGGGGTGATTGAAGGGTATAAAATATCCCCTGGACACAATGTTTAGCACCCACTGGTCTGAGGTAATAGCCACTCAAGCCACGTGTTGCAAGGAGATATGACCCCCAACTGCCTCCAGGGCAGGTCAGTCGGGCAGCGATTCAGGGGCGCTGTGGGGGTTTCTCTCAGAAGGGTCCTTGGAAGCCCTCACTCTGTTGACCCCCTCTGGCTCTGGTGTGGTATCTGCCATCAAATCCCCTTCTCTGGCCGGATGAAGAGGATTCCTGCAGAGCATCCTGGAAGGAAGACTGCCCTGCAGAACCACAGATTTTAATGCCCCTCTGATTCTTAGAGAAGGACAGTTGGGAGTAGAAAACTTGATCCCAACGGTGGACAAGGTCTTTCCCTCCTGCTCACTGCAGGTTAATGTGCCCTTGATCAAGGGACCAAAGAGAGTAGATCTGTCAAATGGGGCATTGGTAAAGGATGCCTTAAAGTTGTCTGCAAACCCGCAAAGGCGAATCCTGGCATGACACCTAATAACAATGCCTGTACCTACTGCTTGTGAGGTGGCCTCTACAGCATTTGAGATCAAGCTCGTTGAGGCAATAGCTAGGGAATTGAGGATGGAGAGCTTTGGAGAAACCATCTTAAGGCTTTCCGGAGGCAAAGTCTGAACATAGCTGAGGCATACACTCGCTTCCCAAAACAGTCCATCACCATAGACTCCCTATTAGGGGGATGGACCTTACAGCTCTGTTCTGCAAGCTGCGGCAACCAAAATAGCATCCACAGGGACACATTTACACCAGAATAGCTTGACCTTGGGGGGACTGAGGAACTTATCTGCCCTATTGGGGTCTGGTTCGACTGTGTCCTTCCAAGCTCTGCTGGCAATGAACTGGATTAACTCATCCACAGTGGAAGAGACCCAGGAGGTAGATGGGCCCACCCCGAATGCCTTCAAAAACATGGATTCCTTGGAGGATGGGGTGGGGGAAGACCAAATACCCCACTCTTTCAAGATCTCAAGTATGTCGTCAAAGGACACCTCCTTGGATGGTAGTCTGGAGGATCTGTCCCCTTCCTCGAAATCCAGGTCTTCTGTGAGCGATTCTCAAGGGGAGTCTAGGTGCCTTCTCTTGCACTTCATCTTCTGAGGAGGCTCCTCCACTGTGGGCTCTGGGGAGGACTCTGAGGAGGAGGGAACCCTATGGGGGTGATGCCCTTCTGAAGGCGACCCCAAACCAATGATGCAGGCTCGCCGCCCAAAATGGAACCAGCCAGGGTTGGATTCCAGAGCAGAGAAAGAGACTGTCAACCAACCGGAGACAGTCCTCTTTACCACCTGGAAGGCGGAGGGACTAGACGAAGACCCATCCTCCTCCCCACTGGCCATGACCAACTGGGGTGGGAAGGGAGACCCTGGCACACTACCGACGTCCCTGGACAATATCGGACCCAAGATATCCAGGGAGAAGGCCCTCAAAGGAAGGGAATGGTCCGAAAACTCTAGATCG
The DNA here is from genome assembly GCF_019279795.1 of Protopterus annectens. Classification (NCBI taxonomy): domain Eukaryota; kingdom Metazoa; phylum Chordata; order Ceratodontiformes; family Protopteridae; genus Protopterus; species Protopterus annectens. Next base: position 807,731,985 of record NC_056748.1, on the reverse strand, counting down.
GAACTGGAACCCCCCCCCCCCCAGTGGCCTCCAGGGATTTTTCAGGCCCGAGGCAAAGCCAACCCAGACGACAAGTGGGCTGAACCAGCCAGGAACCCAGGCAGAGTGGGAGTGGAGGCACTACTTGATGATGATGGCCTCTCTTTGGGAAAGCTCTGAGCCCGGGGTGCCGAACTCCCAGGAATTGGGCAAGAGGAGAGGAGATCAGAGGTGGGAGAAACGCCCCTTGGCAAGTGGCTAGGGGACAGAAGCAGGCCCAGTTCCATTTGGGCTTTGAGAAAACTCATCATCTGGTCCACATCCAATGGGCGCACACTCCTAGTAGACGGAGAGGAGACTGAAGAATGGCCCAAGTGGGTAGAGTGCCTGCAGTCCCTAGATAAGGACCTGCTAGACCTCTTTGGATCAGACAGTCTGACGGTGGTTGGAGGATCAATAATAACAATCGGCTCAAAAGTAGCCATCGGATCCGAAGGTCTGGACGGATCTGAGTGCACAAACTTCCCTGTAGATGGATCCGATGAGGTCGTCGGAGCCGAGGGGGTTTTCGATCCGATTGGAGCCTTTGACCCCGGAGCCGATGCCTCTGAGGCTAGATTTGGATCTGGGGTACATGGATCTGTGTGCGTGGCCATTTAGAAGGGGAGTCCTGAGAGGAAGAGGGCTTCCTCTTGGGATCCGAAGGGGCTTTGGAGGGGGAGCCTGAGACCAAGGGAACCCGTTTGGCCAGCCCCTTGAGAAGCAGCTTATTCCTATGGTCTAGGAAAGCCCTGGGATTGAATCCTGCACAGATATCACACTCAATCTCCAAATGGGCCTCTCCTAGCGGTAGACAACTCCTCATGCGTGTCAGCAGTAGCTAGTTTCTGACCTCATGAGAAGCAGCGTCTAAAACCAGAGGGTTTTTCGGCCATAACAAAAACCCCTAAACAGTCACACACAAACACACCAAAAACACCTGCACCTAAAAGAGGGATGCGGAAGAAGAAAAAAGGGTGGGAAAAACCCTCGGCCAGCAAGATCAATAATGGGGGGAATCTAATATTAACTCTAAAAACTACTTGCTACTACAAACCCTTACTAGAAAAGGGTAAGAAGGACAGAACCCCCCCCCCCCCAAAATTAACTTATCTGTAAATATGACAAACATGAGCGGCAGGAACACGTCCGTCCACTTCTTCTCCTTTCGGCTTTTCCCGGTCAGGGGTCGCCACAGTGGATCATCTGTTCGCTCATGATTGGCAGTGGAATTTTATGGTGTTGAGTTGCCAGCTCGGCGCTCAGCCTTCCACAGAAGCCACACACATGCACACACTCACACCTAGGGCCAATTTAGAGTGTCCAATCCACCTACTGCATGTCTTTGGGATGTGGGAGGAAACCGGAGCACCTGGAGGAAACCCACGTGACCACAGGGAGGACATGCAGACTTCGCACAGAAGGCACCCCAGCCGAGAATCGAACCAGAGAACCTCTTGCTGTGAGGTGGCAACGCTAACCGCTGCACCACCGTGGCCACCCCAGGAACACGTCCGTCCACTAATCGTGGCAAATGAGATCTAAGGATTGTGGGTAACCGGAAGTAAGGGGAGGGGAGGAGCTGGAGCTCAGGAGCTGTTGCTCACTTTGCTCGCTCGGATCCAAAGTCAGATCCAAGACCCATCTGTGATCAATAATTACATGGCTATCATCAGACCTAATAGTTAAGATAGGGTGAGATGAGATTAAAACAGTGATGTATAATAACTCTGCAGGAAAGTCTCCAGGAACAGATGGTATTCCTGTGGAAGTCTGATGGGAGAGAAGAAAATGATAAATATCTGGAAGATTTTGTTTAAAAGTATTTCAAACGTGTGAGGTGGGGGTAGTGGTGGGGCAGCACCAGCATTCTGGAAGAAAGCTGGGGTGGCTGTATTATTCAAAGATGGTAAAGATCCATCAGACCCAGCCTAATGTAGACCCATTTCAACTTTAAACAATGATTATAAAATGCTTATGTTTATGTTGTTGTGTCTTTCGGCTTTTCCCGGTTAGGGGTCACCACAGCGGAACTCCGGTCCGCTAATGATTGGCAGTAGATTTTTACATGCCGAGTTGCCAGCTCTAATGCACAACCTTCAACGAAGGTAAGCCCATTCACGCATGTCTCCACACAGAAGACGCTCTAGCTGATAATCGAACAGGACAACGTCTTACTGTGAGGCGACAATGCTACTGCAGCACCATCACCGCAGGTAAAATGCTTATGTTTATATTAGCCAAAAAAAGGTGTTAAAATTGATAGCTATGGATCAATGTGTTTTGAGAAGGGGAGGCAAATATTAGACAACATTAATAGAACAATAATGATCCAGTGGGAAGCAAAATGTATGAAAATACTGCTGTAGTTGGTGGGTTTTGATGCAGAGAAAGTACTCGATAGAACAAGCTGGGATTTTATAAATAGGACAATGGAAGCATTTGGATTCCCTGATAAAATAATGAGGTTAATTAGGAGGATCTATGAAGAATGGGAAGCAATAATTACAGAGGGAAGATTTCTCTCCAATACATTGTGTTTAAACAGGTAGGGGTGTCCTCTTTCCCTTTGATATTTGCTTTATATTTAGAGCCCCTGGCAAAGAAAATAAAGGACTCAAAATTCAAGGACATAACTGGTATGGTAATCAGGAAAAGTTGGCTTTATTTGTAGATAATATTATTTTCTACTTGATAAATCCAGAAAAAGATATCTCAGTGTTGTAAAATATTTTGAGACAGTCCCGTATCTTTTCAGGATATAAAATTAATGAAGATAAAACAAATGCTATAGCTGTATATTAAGTATCCTCTTGTGACTTGGTTCGGCAATACCGTTTTTATAGGAACATGAAAAGATGAACTTTTAGCAGTATGGATTAAAAAGGCTTCTGTTATGGCAGCTAAGGATATGTGGGAAGAGACTAAAATGATAATACAAATACTGAGAAACTAGATCATCTCATTTATGGACATGGATAGTAAGATACAAGCAGTGAAAATGTTTCTAGTCCCTTTAGTTTTATAAGCAGGGCAGACATTTTTATTAACCAGAGGAAAAGTTGTGGGTAATGACTAATATGATTTGAAGGAATTTATCTGGGATGGAAATAAGGCAAAGTTAACCGGGATACTGTAAAACTCAAAACAGAACAAGGTGGTTTAAGATTACCTGATTTGAAGGGATATATATATATATATATATATATATATATATATATATATATAAAACACAAGCAGAAGGTTATAATTCAAGGCGGAAAGGGATGATGATAAAGTACGGGGAAGTCAAGAAATAAGGAGAGAGTGGAATTTTGTATGCATATCATTAAAGAAAATAATAACTACCATACAGCATATTATATTTAAAGTTGAAGAAAATATTATAAGAACTAAACCAATAAGTAAATGGAGAAAGGAGATTTTGCCAGTAGGGGGTACAGAAAATAGGTAAGAAGGGGCTGGAATTTACTGGAGAAAACTGGCAAAAGAACCAAGGTACTGGGAGCAAACAACTAGACTTGGATGAGGGAAGAAATGTAGACTGCAGATTAGGGATGAAAGAAACGTGCACTGGTACAGTTTTTAGTCGAATGGAGAAGAGAAGCGGCTGTTAAAAAAGGGATAATTAGTATGGCATATAAAATACTGCATGATAACTATGATAATCAATCAGAGGAGCTTAGACAAGGTTGGGAAGATAGTCTGGAAAAGTAATTCACAGGGAAACAATGGGAAGACATATGTATTACTCTCAAATATGCACCAATGGGAGTGTTTGTATTAATATGTTAATATCCCAAGCAGACCCGAAACATTAGAGGTATGATGGGGAGAAAGAGGTAACTAGGAACATGTTTTTTGGAAGTATGAGCTGGCAGATTTAAAAAAAATTCCCACAGAATACTCATTGGGTGTGCAAATGACTGTAACTAAGGATATGATTCTTTTGAGCTGGGGCATGGGATCTGAATTGCCTAGACATAGTAAGACCTTATTAAGTTTAATTCATTTTGCTAGCAAAAAAAAAGCAATTACTAGAAAATCAAAATCAAAATCTAAACCAACTGTACCTGAAGTAGTTTATATTGTAGAATAGATAAAATAACTGGATGAGGGATCTTTAGAAAAGGGAAGGGCAAATTTAAAGAAATAAATGGAATTTGAGACAACAATACATTCAGAATTATATTAAGGAGGAGTGAAGTTTAAGGGAAAGAGGAATTGAGTGATTTATGTAATGTTGGGCTGAAAGACAACATGTAATATAGAACGTGTGTAACTAGAAAAACCTTAATATGGTTTGTTTTCTTTTCTATTAAAGCATGTAAAACTATGTCTTATGTGATCTTTTAATAAAGGTGTTTACAAAGAATCAAAAGAAGTAAAGATAACTGCCATTTGAACTAGGGATCAAATTCAAGGCAAAGCTGCCTTTTGAAATGTACAAACTGCAAAATTTGTAAAATACACTGAGTTGAAAAGAAAAGTACAGTTTTGTAAGTAAAAGTGTCATAGCAGTACATGTTTGATTATATCACTGTTGAAGTACCATAAAGCTATATGCGATATATTCTGTCAAGGATATCAGACATCTGGACAATGTACTGAAGCTTTTGGGCACCCTCCTCTTTCACAGCATGTCCACTGAAACATGAGGGCATGCTGGTATTAACAGGATGATCAGGCACCAAAATTCAGGGCTTTCTTGTCTTTAAAAGGGATGTGTCAATCAAAATATGCATCATATCCCAATAAGACAAACTTTACCAACTTATGTCAAGAAAAAAAGTAGACAAAGGTATTTGGGACCCCATCCCAGCAAGGGCCAAACAGCAGAGAAACAAATCTCTTGGAGGAACTCTGGGTGTAACATCCATTCATGACGGTCTGTCCTGGATCTGCTCAAGGATTCTAAAACAGTTTTTTTCACTGATGTAGGCTGCCTGGAGGGACAGAAAGTGCCAAGCTGCCAACTCTCAAGCAATCATGGCTAGTCTGCACAAGGGCTAAGACATGGTTCCCCCCTGATAACATACCATATCACTGTGCTGCTGTCTGTTGTTACTAACAGTGGTCTTTGAGTCTACAGCTGATTTAAGGTTTTAACTTTCACCAAGATCATCATTTCTTTGAGGTTGATGTGTTTTTTTATTAATGTGGGGATACAAAATCTCCTGAACTTCGACCCCTTCAGAAACTGCTCCCCAGGCAATGTCTGCGGTATCATTAGTAATGGACTGACTTGACTGAGACCTGGCTTTAAATTAATCTGATTTGCTCACCACTGGAGTTCCTTTTTGAAGTTCAGAACTGGAAAAGAGAAAGACAGGAGATGCTTGTATTGGGACCAAAGATTTAAGGAACCACTGAATCTTCTAAATGTAAAGTCTGGCTAGAGGTACCATGACAGTAGCCGATGCCATGTAGCCCAGAATTTTGAGGAACTCTCTTACTGTGGACTGGTGATTGAGGCCTAAAAAACGACAATGGTAAAAGAAAACTTTCTTTGGAGGGAGGTATGAAATCATGAGAGAGGTATTCAGGAGGCATCCAGGAAATGCTAATGTGTAGGATGGGATTTATGATACTTTCTCCAGGTTAAGTTTGAAACCTAGCTTTCAAAATAGGTTTATGGAGAAAATGAAGGATGCCTGGGTGTCTTCTGTGAAATCTGGTACGATGAGGCAATCAACTAAGTTAAGGGTGATATATGGATTGGTTAAGGCTTGCAGAAGACAAGAACTGAGCTATGCATTTTGTAACCCCCTTGGAGCCACAGATAGTCCAAATGACAAAGATATGAACTGAAAATGTAATCCAGACACAAAAAATCTTAATGTCTTTGTGAATTATATTATGGTGTATGCATACTTGAGGTCCAGATTTAATGAAAAGGAATGGGCGGAAGAAGAGAAAAAAAAACAGACTGTATGGTTAGCATCTTGAACTTGGAATTATTAGAAAATAATTCAGAACTGAAAGATCCCAAACTGGTCTCGATGTGGGAAGGAGAGATGGTTTCTACAACACCTTGAGACACATGTATACATACTGTACATAATAATATTTCAGGAATGGGAAATAATGCTCTTCTGCCTGCCAATATACCAAAACAGTCATTTCCATAATACACGTCTAAGGTGTTCTTAAAATGTCTAAACCAGTGCTTGCTTTAATATAATTTGGTTGTTTATTCCATGCATAAGCAACTCTCAGAACAAATTAGTACAGCTCTCCTTCCTATACCAATGTCTGAGATGGTGCTGAACACCTTTGTGAGGCCTAGATATATGGTGTACACTGATTTGCCCTCATCCACTGCTACAGTAACATTTTCAATGTCGTCAGCCAGGTTAACTAGGCAGGATTGGCTTGGGTTGATAGTGTGTATGTTAGTTATATCCTTATTAACTGTCCATATGGGTCTAGCAGTTGATCCACCTGAAGGTGAAGGTTTAGGAGGCATACATTCCATAGCTATCAAATGCCCTGCGCTCCTTTTCATTGAGAACAGAAATGGAAGAGGCCAAAGGCTTAGAGGTACCATCCTTGTCCGGGGAAATCACAGCCAGGTCAGATAATGGATTCCTGAAATTATATTTGTGGGAATGAGATACTTTATACAGCCTATCAGGCTTCTTAGGTGCAGGAGGCTGAGAATTAACTGCATTGTCCAAAGCCCAAAGTACTGTAGGCATTGCCAGTGGGTTGGGAGAATCAAGATTTGGGAAATCACAGTACCTTTTCTGTGCCTTTGAAATCTCTGTACCCCCCCCCCCCCCACCAAACATTTTTTTTCTTCTTGAAACAGTGTCAGGAAATGAAATCTATTCAACAGGAGAGTCAGAAGATATATTCTCCTCAGACTCATATGAAATAAGAGAAGGGAGTTCTGAGGCATACTCTATACTTTCCTCCTCTGACTCAGGAATCACCTTTTCTTCAAAAGAAAAGGGAACCTTTTCTATTCTAGAATCAAGCAGGTACTGGGGTAGAAGACTGGCAAGACTAGAAAGCCCTAATGAAACCCTAGGCAAACGTGCACCAGGCTCTTGTGAATCCTTCAAACTGACTGAAGTTGAAGGGGAGACATTTTCCTAGGTGTCTCAATCTAAATTGCCTCGGAGAAGTCAAATGTCTGGACCTCCAGGAGACAGTCTGCTATCTCTTTTCTTACAAATGCACAAGTTATACAGTCCTCTTTTTCAGTCAAAAGTAAGCACAGTTCTCCCTTCTTGGCTAATGTCTGAAGTACAGTCTGACGGGACATTCTGGAATTCTGGACTCCTAACCCTTTCTTTCTGCAGAAAATTACCAAAGGGGTCAGGAAGATTGGACTGAGAGTCTAAGGCGACAAGATTACCACAGCAGGTAAGTCAGTCCTAGACAGGGTAAAGAGGTGACTGGTTACATTATTTTTAAATCCTCTTTAGTTAGAGGGAGATGTCGGACAAAGATGAATCGCTAGCTGTGGATATCGGAGACTAACTGATCTGAAGGGATATTTTAGAGCCACACAGTTAATATAATATACATAACACAAGCAGAAAAAGTTGTAATTCAAAATGGAAAGGGCAATGATGATGTGGGGAGGGGAGTACAAAAATAATGCAGATACTCAAGTAGAATAATAACAATCATACAGAATATTATGTTCATAAAGTAGAAGAAAGTATTCTAAGAACTAAGCCAACATGAGAATGGAAAAAAAAAGATTTTGACAGAGATGACTGAAAGTAAAAGTACAGAAAATAGGCAAGAAGGGGCTGAAATTTATTGGAGGAACCTGACAAAAGAACCAATGTACTGGGAGAAAATACATAATATTATACAAATAATATTAGGAAAGGGACAGGGACGATGGAATCTTAAGTGAAAGACCTACTCTGGTGGTGTCGTTTTTAGTTGAATTTAAAACAGAATCTGCTGCTGAATAAGGGATACTTAGTAAGGCATTTCACATATTGCATAACTATATGAATCAATTAAAAACATTAGAAAAGACTGTGAAGAGACAGACTGGAAATGCAATTTGCAGTAGAACAATGGAAGAACATATGTATGGTTCCCAAGTAAGCAACAAAGTCCAGAAGGGTTAGGATCTTTGATTGGACATGCTTGCATAGGTATTTTTATACCCCACACAGACTTCATAGAAGTTTTCTTCAGGTAGATAACAAATGTTGGAGGTGTAACTACAAACACGTGTTTGGGAGTGTAATGGAGCTGGCAGAATTTAAAAATTCTCTACAGAGTAGTCTGTCAGAAATATTTGGTGATGAAATAGCTGTAACTATATATATGATTTTTTGAGTTGGAACATAGGATCTGAATTGCAGACATAGTAACACCCTGTTAACTTTAATTATGATGGCTGGCAAAAAAAAAGCAATTACTAACTGTATCTGCAGTACTGAATATTATAAAAGAGATAAAAGAAGTGGAAAAGGGACCTTCAGAAAACGAAAAAAGTAAATTACATAGAAATAAATGGAAACTGTGGGAAGAATACACACAGGATAATGTTCATAGGTTTATAGGTGTTTACTAGGCTAATGACCACAAGGGCCTTTTTAAGCCTAGCCACACATCCTAAATCTCTGATGAGTTCTGATACCCTTCATAAGTGTAAGCATGGGCCTGGGAGATGAACCATTTACAGGTTACCTGTTTGTATCAGAGACATAGTTGCCAAACCAGGGATGAATTTCCGGTTTCCCATCCAATTGTCCAAGTTGCACTTGAATTGGATTAAGGAGGAACTCTGCCTCACATGGACGGAGAGCCTGTTCCATAGACAGGGTAGTCTCTGGGATACATACTTATCTCTCCGGCAGGTCCTATTTATATTACAGCCAAGGTTTAAGTCTTTAGAATGGGTAATTCTGGTACTGTTTGTTTTGTGGATATGCAGGACGTCCATCAGAGTGGGGTCTGGCAATGCCCTGTATGCCAGGCATAGATCTCCCCTCACAAGCCTGTAGGAGACAGAATACAGGGATAGGGCCTCGAGGCAGTCTGCATAGGACATATTACTTATGCCCTGTATTCTTTAGTGAGGAACCTCTGTGGACATTCCAGTTGCTGGATATGCCTGGTTAGGTACATACCAAAGGGGGCATTGTACTCAATGATGGGTCTGATGAATGCCTAATACAGTTGAACAATGACTTCCTTAGACTTAGATGCCATACCTTTGTTTATAAGTTGTGCAACATAGAATGATTGCCTGACCACTGTAAACACATGATGGTCAAAGGCTAGATTACTATCTGTGTGTGTCACTAAGTCCCTGACTATTGGGGTCAACTCTAAGGGGTGTGTTGTCAATATGACAGTTACCAGGGATGGATGACTTCCCAAAGGATACTGCTATGCATTTCTTGGCATTTAGTGTTAGTCCAAGATTCTGACACCAGTTGTTTGTCTGCGTCAGCTCCTCATGGAAAACATCTGTGTCAGTGTGAGACTCAATGACAGCTCCTAATTTGCAATCATCTGCAAATTTAATCAGCCAGAGACCACTGATATTGGCCTTGACTTCTGAGGAGTATTTGCCAAAAGGTAGTGGTCCAAGGACTGATCCCTGAGGGACTCTACTTGTGACAGGCCTCTTTGTAGAGGTGAACTCCCCAATTCTAACTTCCTGTGCCCTGTCTATGAGCCAGTTGGCTATCCACTGGGTGACATACAGGTTTGCACCTAACCTCTCGAGTTTGTCAGTAATGCTCGAGTGGGGTATTGTGTCAAATGCCTTGGCCAGGTCAAGGTACGCAGTGTGAATGTTCAGGAAGAGTGAGGTTTATGGAAAGGGAGGAATTGAGCAATAAGTATAATATTGGACTAATGATAATTACAAAGAAAAGGTGTGATACATAATGCATGTAAATGGAAAAATGGTTTTCTTTTCTTTTCTGTTAATGTATGTTGCCTATTTCTTGAGTGATAATTCAATAAAGACTTTCAGTTGCCAGTTCTCTAAAAAAGTCTAAGGTTATTCAGTCTACTATGAATTGTTTTTGGGGTAAATGACAAACAAATGTCACAAGACCACATGTCATGACTTTCACCAAGACAGAAAACACAAGCTGTGTGAGAGTCCTTGTATAGCATTTGCTTACTGCATGTGCATTTCCCTTTTCTGAAAGACATAAAATCTAGAGTACAAGTACATTTTAGTGAAAGTAAGAAAGGAAAATTCCCAACCGGGTATTTGCCCTTAAAAACCTAGATGCAAGCCGATTGCCGATACTGAAAGATGTTGTTGAGATGAGACTTCTTGATGAATGCTTCAATGGCAAAGTCCTGAATTTTAAGTCCTGTACATCCTCTTTATATCAGAATGCTTCAAAGGATGTACTGTGTGAGGAAGGCACCCAGTTCATGCTACTGTAACAGTGATCTAATGATGAATATTGTGTAGCTTTAATTTGTCTTCTGAGTGAAAAGCTAGTGATATAGACGGATAAAGTCCTGACTAAGACCTGGACGACCAGTGTTCAAGAAGTTTTTCAGGTGCTGGAGGCAGGAAAGTGTCTGAGTGAGCAGCTAATGCCAACTCGCCATTCTGAGAGAAGGGAGTGTTGGTTTTCTTAAATAACTTCACTCTGCAGGCAGCAAGTGGTGCTTTCCTGGCACCACTGATACAGCACAGACATGTACCAAGCAGTGATGGCAGCCTCCATTAAAATGTAGTTGGGAACATGCATACATATATGGGGTGGCACTGCAGACCAATGCATGATGCAGGTGTTCAAATTAGGCACCAGGTGTTAGGCTAGTGTCTAACAGAAATGCCCTCAACACAGGACAGATGCCAGTGAGGGTACAAATCACTGCTGATGCCCCCATGGTTGGGCCTCCACAGTAGCAGATGACAAGACAAATGGGCTCAAGACTGATAGCAGCAGGGCTGATGGCTGGCATGCATGGATGAAAAAGGTACTTAAAAAAACATATGATAAGATAAAACCAAATGCATATAATGAAGTTGAGACTTCAAGCATAAAACAGCATGCATTTCTTTCTATTTTTTTTATGCTGTTGCTCCATGCAGGAACTCGCCCAATGGTTCAACTACCGGCACTCAACAGACCCATTCTTTCGGAGGTGGGAGGGGGATGGATGGCAGCTGGGCTTTCACAGGTTTGAAGAAAGCACTACAGTCCATTTATGCCTTCTCAGGAATGAATCTCGTATCGACCCTCCATTTTCTGGATTTTATGAATTTCTTTGAATTTCTTGTTGTGCAATAACAACAACCATGGGCATTATGTTATTTAAGAGATTAAGTGAAGACTTTTATAGGGGTGTATAGCTTTAAATTTCTATGAGAAAAACAGTGTTTGGTTCTCATGTGACTCAGGATGTTATATAAGTTTCTTTTTTAACTGGCTTAAATTTTTTACTGTTTTATCTGAAAAAGTTTTGTTTTTATTATAACAAAAGCGCTAAAATCAAATGTTCCTTTCAGTTTCTGAGTGTTACTCTGGAGTTGTTTTTTCTACTGGAACTGTGGTTTGGAGCCTCTGCAGTACGTATGTTTTTCTTGAATATGAGACTGCTCAGGAAGAGATGTTTCAAAAATAATAGAATTAGAGGACAGAGCTCATAGGGAAAACCTGAGATTTTCAGCTATACCAGAGAAGCTGGAAGAAACAGACTGCATTAATTTTATGAAAGCACAAATAAGCAACTGGACTGGTATTCCACAGCAGAAGTTGTTAGTTGAAAGAGCACATCATGTGCATGCTCCAAACCTGGCTATAAAAGGGAAACCTAGACCTTTAATAGTAAAGATGTAATCCTACTAGCAAAAGGAGTTGATTCTGACAAACCTGTGGCAGAAAAACAAAGTACTAAAAGTGGGAGACAGCGGAGTGTTTGGGGAGAATGATTACTCATTGTACACCAGACAGAAGAGAAGCAAATTTATTCCACTATTCAGGGAATGTTGAGATGCAGATGTGAGATTCAAATTGCTGTACCCAGCTGTCTTCAAGTTATTCTTCCCTGAAGGGACAAAATCATTTTTTGATGAAAAACATGCTAAGGAGGAAATACAAAAGTTTGCCCAACAAAAAGTAAGCTGTGCAACAGAAGGAAATTCTGCTTCTTGTTCTTCTTATAATAAAGACCACAGAGGGACTGTACCTGTGAAACATTTTCAAATTTGTCAATGGAAAATGTTGGAGAGAAGGAAGAGAGCGCAAGAGTTGACTACAAGAATCAAGAGTATGTTGGAAATTAAGCAGATATAGGACTTCGGAGATGAACAGTAATAAAACCAGTAACTTAATATGGGATTACAATGCAATAATTATATTTGTGAAATATGACAGAAAAAGAAAATCTGGAAGTATTGGACTTCAGAATTTGCTGGACTTGTGTGGGACTCTAAAGCATATGCCCTACTTCATGTCATTAATGTTTGGAAAAGTGTTTTGGGGAGGGGAAGAGGAGGGAGAAAGTTAAAAGTAAGTAACATTTTTTTCTTAAATAGTACTACTTTTGTGGCATGTGCTTTTCCTTACATGCTATAATTTTTTCCATTATTTTAAGCATAATGGGAATTGTAAACAGGTACTGCTTTCTTTTTTTTCTTTTCTTTCTCCCTTCCTTCTTGTTCAGTTTTAAGATGTAGGTACTGCAATGTAAAAAAATTGGTTAAAAAGCTGATAAAAGAAAAATTAAAGTGCTTTTTTCATTCTTGCATGGGGGAATGATTGGTTTAAAGACCTTAGACTGATTTAGTAACAAGTTTTAAGAGAGATCAAGTAAATGAAAAATAACATTGAATATTATGAGTTTTTTTTCTAGCAAATACATGTATGCTCAGTAACAATTCTGCAGCTGGTCGTCATGTTTCCATGGAATCAATCTGATAATGAGAAACTGTCTGCCTGGTTCTCATGTCTCTATGGAGACAAGCTGATGAAGAGAAACTAGCTACAGTTTGGTGGAGAGTGATTGGCTGATGAAAATGAAAATAAAAGAGACATTGGCTAAGAGATAATATACTCTGAAAACATTCAGGGGTTTTCCCAAGGTAGATAATGTTCTCTGAAAGCATTCAGGGATTTTTTCAGCTGGGACAGCTATAAAGATAAGACAAAAAACAATCAGCACTTAGTAGAGGCACAGGCTGAACCATGCATCTTAGCATGCATAGCTTTTCTTTTAAGTTAACTCAAGTCAGTGAGTGTGGCTGACAGTTTGGGACTTTTGTTCCGATTAGAAGGGTAAAACTTCACTATTTGAAGGTGTACATAGTTTTGTGTGTTAGTATTAAGTTAATAGGTTTTAGAGGGTATTGGGGGGGGGGGGGTTTGAGGACATTCAATAAAACAAAAAGTTTTATACGATGTGACATAGGTTCAAATGGATATGACAAGAAACAACTGTATAAAAGTTCAACCTGCCAAACAGTGTATGCAAGTAACACAAAAAGCTGGAACTAGACATTTAACAAAAAAGGTGTTATACATAAAAGGTGGGAATAATAACTTTTTAATACAATGATGCTTTCTGTAATGTTTTTAACTGTAAATTACCTCACAGATAAATACAAAAAAGAAAGTGTAGTGAACTATATTAAAAATGTAGAGTGCAAATAACTACGTTACAGGAGACACACACAAAACAAACTGAACATGTAAATTTGACAAAGAAAAGGTTTTCAGGATGGTTATTCAGCAGAATACCTGGGACAAAGGAAAAGAGATGTACTTACATTAACTGCAAGAGAAACTACAATAGTGATAGAACAAGATAAAAAAGATAATAATGGCAGGGTTGTGGTGCTAAGGGGCTACTGGCAAGGGAGGAGGATTACATTGGCATGTATTTACATTCCACCTAAAACTGCTATAATGGAACTTAAGAAAATTCTGGGAGAAATAATAAGTTTTCAGCAAGGAATATTAATTATAAGGAGGAATTTGATTTGCAGCAGTGAAGATGTGTCAGGGGCCCCAGAAAGAAGAATATAAAAAAGGAATGATACATTTTTTTAAGAAATTTATGAAAATATTTGGCATGGAAGATGTGAATTCAATAATAGGAGTTCGGAGTGAATTTACATATTATTCACTAAGATATAAAAACTGGGCTAGGCTAGACAGAATTTACATTTCACAGGAACATTTGTTTTTTAATTGAAGGTCTTGATACTCACCCAATAACTATTTCAGATCATCGCCAATAATAGCTAAAATAAAAGCACAAAGTGATGAAATAAAAATGAGGTATTGGTGCTTTCCCACCTATCCTTTGAAAAGAGAGTAATTTAAGGAATAGGTAGTGGAGATTATTCAGGAGCTGTTGGACAGGATATAAATTTCTTCAGAAAATATAGCTAAGGGAGTGGGATAAAATTAAGGTTGAGTTTAAAAATAGGGTGGAAATAAAAGAAAGGGAGGTATGGTTAAGAAGTAACAAGAATTATTTAGAGGGCCTGACAAATGTTAAAGTACTGCATAATAAGAGGAATCTCAGAGAACAGGAAGAGGATCAACTGCTGAATTCTAGACAGAAAATAAGGAATTACCTCGATAATATGCACGAGTTTCGAAAGGTTGCTATTAAGAAACCGTTTTTTTTTTTATAACACCAGAGCACAAAAACTTTTAGCACAAAGACTTGGGCAACAGAAAGTAGAAAGGGCTGTCACCAGACTTAGGGAGCCTGAAACAAGGAAGGCAACAATAGATCCTGTAGAGGTATTAGGATTATTTTTGAAAGTCTCTATAAAGCACAGACATTTGAAAATCAAGAAAAGAATGGAAATGTTTATGGAAGAATTAAATATGCCAAGGTCAGAGGTAGATTAGGCTCAATTACTAAAGGTTAGGATAGGAGGAGATGAGATAAAAATTGCAATGTATAACCAATCTACAGGAAAGTCCCCAGGAATAGATAGTCTTTCTGGGGAAGTTTGGGAGCTAGGAGGAAAAAACTGATAAAGATCTGGAAGGTTTTGTTTAACAGTATTTTAAGAGGAGGAGAAGTACCAATGTCTTGGAAGAAAGCGGTGGCAGCTGTAATACCTAAAGAGGGTAAAGATCCATCAGATCCAGCTTGATATAGGCCCATTTAAATACTAAACTATGATTATAAAGTGTTCATGTCTATAATGGCTAAAAGAATGGCAAAAGTAATGCCAGAACTGATAGATATAAATCAATGTGGTTTTGTAGATAGGAGGCAAACATTTGACAACATTAACAGAACATTGATGATCTAGAGGGAAGCATAAGATTAGAGAACACCATTGTTGCTGGTGGGTCTTGATGCAGATAAAGCACTTGACAGAGTAAGCTGGGACTTTATGAGCAGGGCAATGGAAGCATCTGCATTTCCTGAAAAAATTATAAGGCTGATTTGGAGGAAATATGAGAGATCGGAGGTGAAAATTAAAGTGGATGGGGTCCTCTCTGATAATTTTTGCTTGAGCAGAGGAACGAGACTGGGGTACACTCTTTCCCTTTATTATTTGCATTATATTTAGAACCATTAGCAAACAAAATAAAGGACTCAGAAATTCAAGGATATAATTGGTATGGTATGCAAGAAAAGCTGGCTTTATTTGGAGATGATATTATTTTATACCTGACAAAACCAGAAAGAGACATTGCAGTTTTGTGGAGCATTTTGAGAGAGTTTCAGATCTTTTTGGGATACAAAATTAATGAAGCTAAAACAAAGGCAATAATAGTAAATTATGTACCCACACACAAGTTGGATCAGGAATATCCATATTTATAGGGACATGGTAAAATGAATTATTTAGGAGTATGGATTAAAAATGATTCTAGTGTGGCAGTTAAGGATGTGGGAAAAGACTAAACAGAAGATAATGCAAAAACTGAGAAAATGCAAGCTTTGTTATATGGATATGGATAATAAGATACAAGCAGTTAAAATGTATTTAGTTCCTTTAGTCTTATACAAGGGTCAAGCATATTTTTATTAAGCAGAGGAGAAGTTGTGGATAGCAATTAATAAAGAACTAAGGACTTTATCTGGGAGGGGAAGATGGCAAGATTCAAGTGGATAAACTGATTCTTTCAGTAGAACAGGACAGATTGGGTTTACTCAATTTGAAGGGGTATTTCAGAGCTACACAGTTAAGACTTGTACACATAGCACAAGCAGAAAACTATATTTCAAAGTGAAAACGGGTGATGATGAAACAGGGGGGAAGCTCAAGAAAAAGGGAGAAACTAGGATTTTGGATGCAGGCCATTAAGGAGGATAACAATAATCATACAGAATATTACATCCACAAAGTAGCAGAAAGTATTCTAAGAACTAAGCCAACATGGGACTGGAGAAAGGAGATTTTGACGATAGGGATGACTGCAATTAGGGATACAGACAACAGGCAAGAGAGGGCTGGAATTTATTGGAGAAAACTGGCAAAAGAACCATGGTACTGGAAGCAAATAACTGGACAGGGAAAGATGACAGAATAGGAAGAAGCCAACAATTTATTTGGACTGCAGGTTAGAGACTGCCTGCCCCATCAGGGATTGATATCAGAGTATAGGCAAAGAGAAAGAAATGGGGGAGTCCTAAACAAAAGACCAGCACTGCTAGAGTTTTTAGCAGAATCTAGAACAGAAGCTGCCATTAAAAAATTACTAGAGCATATAAAATATTGCATGATAACTATAAGAATCAATCAGAGGAGGTGAGAAAGGATTGGGAAGAGAGAATGGATAAGCAATTCACAAAGAAACAATGGGAGGATATATGTATGTCTCCCAAATATGTGGCAAAATCTAGAAAATTTAGGATTTTTGCCTGGAAATGTTTGCATAGATATTTCTATACCCCAAGTAGACTCCAGAGAATTTTTCCTCAGACAGACAGCAAACGTTGGAGGTGTAATTGGGAAGAAAGAGGTAATTGGTAGCATATTTTCTGGGCAGAATTTAAGGATTCCCTGCAGGATGCACTGTCAGAGATGCTGGGTGGGCAGATTGGTCTGACGAAGGAGATGATTGTTCTGAGTTATGATACAGAATCGGAATTCCCTAGGCATGATAAGGTCTTGCTGTGTCTAATAATGGTGCCTGCCAGAAAAGCAATTACTAGAAAATGGAAATCAAAATCTAAACCAACTATACTAGAAGTAGTGAATACAGTAACAGAGATAAAACAACTGCAACTGAGATATTTAAAAAAGGGAAGAGCAAACTCCATAGGAAAAAATGGGAATTGTGGGAACAATACATACAAGGGAGAATGAGGTTTAGAAGGTGGCAGGACTTAAATGAGCTATGAAATTGACTGAAAAAGATTGGGTAGATTTATAAGTAATGTATAATGTTTGCAGCTGGGAGTGTGTCAGTATGGTTTGTGATGTAAAACGCTTGCAACTAGGATTGTGTCGGTGTGGTTTGTTTTCATTTGCATAAATGTATGATTGCCTATGTAGTAAGTGATGGTTTAATAAAGAAGTTTCTTGCTTTAAAAAAAAGGCAGGAAGTGAATAATTTATGTAATGTTGCTTAGGTTATATGATATATAGCAATATATGTAAAGTAAAATGTTTGATATGTTAATTATAGTGTGATTACTTTTATATGAATGTAAATTTGCCTATGTTACAAGTGATAATTCAATAAAGGTGTTGGGGAAAAAAATAGAACATAGCTGTGCATAAAGGAAATGCTTCTTCTACCACATTGGGAAACACAGCATTGCCTGATATTCCATGGAACAGTGTAATCACTGACAAGAAGAGATTTCTAGCGACGTAGTAGAAATGGCCTACAAAGAATATATGGGGAATATTCTTCTAGCCATGTCCTTACATCAAGTGTTTTAGTCACTGCTGTAAATACATTACTTTTAACATTTCCTCCAGTTACAACCTACCTCTGTTTAACTTTGAAACAGTAATTTATAGCTTTTTTTTTTTATAAATTACACTTAAGTATGTTAATACTTACTCATTCCAGGAGCAGCCATTGTTATTCGAGAGACAACTACTTGTGTGATACCCTTAACCGCTGCTTTCTGAAGAGGTGGAAAGAAAACAGGACTTTATTAAATGGAATAGGATCACACTTTAGATTCTTCTTTACACCATGCATCAGAAATAATAAATGAATGACAGCATTAATGTGAGAAAAATGATGACTGGTACTACAATTGAATTTAATAAAAAAAAAACTCATAAATTAATTCAAAAATGTCTTAAGCAAAAATAGATGAATGGGCTCTATCCTATATGTACTTGCAAACTATGATTTTCCAGACCTTATTTATCACATTTTTAACCAGGTCAGGGAATACTAGGCAGAATCTATTTACAGTGTATGTAATAAGTGTACACATCCCTGTTAAAATGCCAGGTTTTTGTGATATAAACAAATGAGACCACAATAAATCATTTAAAAACTTTTCCCACCTTTAATGTGATGTATAACCTGTAGAATTCAATTGAAAAACAAACAACTCTGTTAGGGGAAAAAATAAAAAAAAATACAATAAGCTGGTTGCATAAGTATGCACACCCTTAAACTAATACTTTGTTGAAGCCCCCTTTTGATTTAATTACAGCAGTCAATCTTCTTGGGTAAACACCTGCCATCAATTAAAGAGATTCTGATTAACCCCAAATAAAGTTCAGCTGTCCTAGTAGGATTTTCCTGACATTTATTCAGTTGCCTGCTACAACAAAAGCAATGGTTTGCAGAGAGCTTACAAAGCACCAAAGGGATCTCATTGTTGAAAGGCATCAGTCAGGAGAAGGGTACAAAAACATTTTCACAGCACTGGATATATACCATGGAACGCAGTGAAGACAGTCATCAAAAAGTGGAGAAAATATAGGACAAGAGTGATGTTACAAAGAACTAGACGTCCCTCTGGTCAGGGGGCTGCCAAGAGACCTACAGCAACACGGAAGGAGCTGCAGGAATTTCCGGCAAGTACTGGTTGTGTACTACATGCGACAACAATTTCCCGTATTCTCCATATGTCTGGACTATGGGGTAGGGTTGCAAGACAGAAGCTATTTCTTACACAGAAAAACATCTAGGCCCAGCTAAAATTTGCAAAACAATACATCAAGTCTCCCAAAAGCATGTTTGAAAATGTGTTATGGTCTGAAGAGACCAAGGTTGAACTTTTTGGCCAAAATTCCAAAAGGTACATTTGGCGCAAAAACAACACTTCGCATCACCAAAAGAACACCATCCCTCACGGTGAAGCATGGTGGTGGCAGTATCATGTTTTGGGGTTGCTTTTCTTCAGCTCAGACTGGGGCTTTAGTCAAGGTAGGGGGAATTTTGAACAGTTCCAAATACCAGACACCTTTGGCCCAAAACCTTCAGGTGTCTGCTAGAAAGATGAAGAGGAATTTCACCTTTTAACACAATGACCCCAAGCATACATCCAAATCAGCAAAAGAATGGCTTCACCAGAAGAGCATTAAAGTTCTGGAATGGCCCAGCCACAGCCCAGACCTAAATGCAATAGAAAATCTGTGGGGTGACCTGAAAAGGGCTGTGCACAAGAGATGACCTTGCAATCTGACAGATTTGGAGCACTTTTGCAAGGAAGAGTGGGCAAATATTGCCAAGTCAAGATGTGCCATGCTGACAGACTCCTACCCAAGAAGACTGAATGCTGTAATTAAATCAAAAGGTGCTTCAACAAAGTATTAGTTTAAAGGTGTGCACATTTATGGAACCAACTTATTGTACATTTTTTTATTTTTTTATATTTTTCCCTTAACAGATGTTTGTTTTTCAATTGAATTGTACAGGTTATAAGTCACATTAAAGGTGGGAAAAGTTTTGAAATGATTTATTGTGGCCTCATTTTTTATATCACAAAAACCTGTCATTTTAACAGGGGTGTGCATACTTTTTATATCCACTGTATACATGGAACCCAAGAAGAAAAGCTCCATTACGAAGGCAACATGAGCTAAAAGATAAATAACACATACATTATTACATCAGCTGACTCATAAGACCCTTCTTGATTGGTCACTTATTTGGATTCATCCATTTAGGTATCTGGCATATCTTTTTGGCAATTCCTATGCTCAGGGATGCTCGTAAGGTCAAGACAACATATTTCATAATATCAGAAATACATGAGGAAATTTTACCAATAGGAATGACTGCAAGTTTGTTACAGAAAATAGGCAAGAGGGTCCTGGAATTACAGTATAGGCAAATAGAAAGGGACAAGGACTGATAAATGAAAGACTAGCTATGGTATAGTTTTTAGCAGAGTATAGAACAGACAATGTTAAAATGGGATAATTTGTAGGGCATACAAAATATGTCATAATAACTATAAGAATCAATTTGTGAGGTTAGAAAAACTGGGAAGAGAGAATGGAAGGGCCAATGGCCTCACTGAGACCAACGACTGGTGTCAGAACCAAGGCCTTAAGCTCAATGCCAAAAAATGTGTCATCATCCACTTTGGGGAAAAACATGGTTCCTATGAATTACCACATCGATGGTAGTCCACTGAACACAGAAGGCATTATGAGAGATCTGGGAACACAGGTTGACAGCAACCTCTGTTTTGATCAACACACTGCCACTGTGGTCAGAAAGTCCTTCTATGTAGTATATCTCATTACTAAGGGTTTTGCATCCAGGAAGAAAGAGGTCATTGTCTCCCTCTACTCTTCTCTCATTAGGCCAATCAGAGTACAATATCCCATTTGGCATTTACCTCACTGCAACAACTGGGGAGGCCACAAAAATACCTCACAAAGAGGATCCTAGGCCTTAAACACTTATCCTATATGGACAGACTCAAAAAACTACAACTATTCTCGGTCTCATATCGCCTACTTAGAGGTGATCTCTGCTTGACTTACAAAAGCCATGTCTGACCCAGCTCTGTTAGAAATGCTACATCTAAGAAATCCCAATCACTCCATACCACACACTCCAGAGACATCAACCTCATTACCACAATCAACAGAACATACTGGAAGGACATAACACAGAGACTGCCCATGCTATGGAATAGATTTCCCATACATGTCAAGCAGAGCACCTCGGTGACCCTCTTCAAGAGAAATTTCGATGAGTGGATGGGAAATAGAAAATTCACCCGGGGGATAACTCCAGTAGCTGTACTTGATAGAGGCACTGGGAACTAAGGTCAGGTGGCACGATGCCAGGAGTAATCCTATGGCTAGGCTTGTAAAGGCCCCAGGGCCATTAGCCTAGTACACACCTATGAACCTATGAACAATGGAAAGGCATCTGTATGGCTCACAAGCATACAACAAAGTCCAGAAGGTTTAGGACATTTGCTTGGAAGTGTTTGCATAGGTATTTTTTATATCCCAAGCAAACTTCTGAGAATTTCTCCTCAGATAGATAGTAAATGCTGGAGGTGTGATGTGATAGAGAGGAGTAACTGGGAACATACTTTTTGGGAATGCAGTGCTTTGGCAGATTTAAAAAATTCCATACAGAGGACTTTATCAGAAATGCTTTGGGAGCAAATGGTTTGAGTTGCAGTATAGGATCTGAACTCTCCACACATGGTAAGACTTTACTAAGTTTAAAGCTGTTGGCTGCCAAAAAAACAATTAGCATAAAATGGAAACCAAAATCTAAACCAACTGTAATCAAAATACTGAAAATAGTAAAGGAGATAAAAGAACAGGAGATGGAATATTTAGAAAATGAAAGGAACAAACTACCCAGAAATAAAACAAATCTGTGGAAACAATACATGCAGATTAATAATCATGAGGAGTAGTGGAGTTTAAGGGAAGGCAGGAATCAATCAATTTATGTAATGCTGGGGAGAATGACAATTGTTAAAAAAAGAAAGTAAATAGTCGTTCTAGTGGTATAGCGGGATAAAGCCTTGACTACAGTCTAGCTGGCCAGGATTGGATTAGCTGCTTGGGCGACTGACACAGCAGCAGGAAGGACAGGTATGCCCATCCTGGGTGGGGGGGTTAGGCAGACTCATGGACATCCATAATGACAATCCCTGGTTGAGGCTGGCAACATCAATACAATGGAATGGGGTCTAAAGGTGAATGGATGGATGGCATGGCTGAGCTGCCACAGAAGTGGGGTGATATGCTGAACCATCCTACTGCACACTAGCCCCTGGACTAGACCATGAAGCCGCAAATGGAAAGGGGAAAACCCAGACAGATGTAGGACAACATGACCCCCCAGGACACCCTTAGGATCCACAATGGCCCCCCAAAAACGTCCAGACCAATGGGCCAGTGATGATTAGAGAGCTGGTTGACCCAGCAAAGGATATGAGGCACTGGGCTGGATTTCAAGTATGACAGAATGGGAGAAAACAGATGCATGCACATAAAAAAAAAAAAAAAAAAAAAAAAAAAAAAAGCAAACGTATGCAATGCATGAAAATGAAAATGTTTGCTATGGTTTGTTTTCTTTGCTATTATTGTATGTGTACCCATGTCACTGTCTACAGTGTAAGAAGTTAATAACGGTGTTAAAAAAATAATCACTGCCTCATAACAATGTGATTCAGTGAAATAAAATGCAAATTAGTCACAGAAAGTAAATTAGTCACAAAAAGTATACAAGACAAACACATGGGGAAATGGTCATCACGATACATTCAAAAGACACTCTTGATTAGCTTAGAACACAGCAATCAGGGCAGTGATGTTCCATGAAGGACTGGTTCCAAACGGGTATCAAAAAAGAATTAATCTTACAGCTGTTTGTAGGGGAACAGACTAGAAGAATATACTGAATACCAAAGATGTAGTACACTGTAGTTGTTATTTATTTATCCTTTGTTAATCAGGTTACTCCCTCTGGGCTAGTGACCAATTTTCAATGAAGACCTGAACTGGTATTTATACTACTAGGAGAAACCTGGCCAGGGCATTGAGGAACTTCCTGTACTCTTTTCAATGGGTGCCATTGGATCTTTTGCATCCTCCTGAGCTAGTGCCAACTCAGGCAGATGCACTCATAGTTTAAAGTTCCATCCAAAGGAATGGCACTTTCAGGAGTGAAAATTCATCTTCTCAACCAGGCATTCAGGGAAACGCATACTGTTGAAAAATATAAATATCTTAAAAATAGCATAGTAAATATGTCATGGTTCATCGTCTCCAGATTCACAATGGCAATAGAGTGCACCATCTGATTAAACTACAACTACTGCAGTACATCCCCTCCTACAAAAACATATGCAGACACAACTGACTCAAGATCTCAATCTCTACATTTTATTACACAACACAGTTAAAGATTCAGAGTGCAGGGATACATTTTGGGGTGCAAGTATTTTTTCATGTTTCATTTACTTACATTAAAGACATTGCTCAATCTGAAAACAGTCACTACACTGTTCTCTGAGGCAATCAAGAAAAATGTTGAAAAAAATGTGTGGTGACTGTATAGTGCTTGTTTTTTCATTTAGATGGTTTTATTATTTTGTTCAATGAAGTATGGTAGGCAAAGTAAAACATTTCACTCCTCATATCTTCAGAAGTGGTCAGAAAATTACAACAGAGCTGTCGAAGTACACTATCACTGTAACACTCAAGACAGCTATGCAAAAACACTGGTGTGATTTAGTGTTCTCCATTCTCGACTAAATGTCTTGAGGGTATCAGAGTTTAGTCACGGGTACGAAGGCTGCTTAAATGTCATGACTGGTTAATGAAGCTTCAGTTGGATAATATCCTCTGTATCATAGTCAGGATGGCCATCATAAGTGCATACGGGAGGCCAACTGCTTTGAAGCTATTTGGATCTTCAGACGTACAAATGGATAAATATATAAGTATTAAAGAATTACCTTTTTGAAAGGAAATACTTTTGTAACTGCTCTGCCTGGCAGTCTGACACTCTTCCTTGTTAGGACTGTCACATTCTTTTAGTAAGGAACCTCTGCAGACATTCCATTTACTGGATGTCCCTGGTGAGGTACATACCAAAGGGGCCATTGTGCTCAATGACAGGTATGATGAGCACCGAACAGAGTGGAACAATGAACTCCTTGGACTTAGATGCTATACCTTTGTTTATAAGTTGTGCAACATAGTATGATTTCCTCACTATTGTAGACATAAGATAGTCAAAGACTAGAATACTGTCTACGTGAGTCCCCAAGTTCCTGACTACTCAGTCAACTCTTATGGGTGTGTTGTCAATATGGCATTTACAAGGGGTGGCTGATTTCCTAAAGGAAATTATTATACATTTCTTGGGATTTAGTTTTAGCTCATGGCTGTGACACCAGTCATTTGTCTGTGTCAGACACTCTTGGAGAACATTAGTATCAGTGGGGGATTCTGTGACTGCTCTAATTTGCAATCATTTGCAAATCTGGTCAGCTAAAGACCCTTGACATTGGCCTTTACTTCAGAGAATTAGATGTCAGAAAGGAGTGGTCCCAGGACCGATCCCTGAGGGACTCCATTGGTGACTGGCCTCCCTGTAGAGGTAATTCCCATGATTCTAACTTCCTTGGTCCTGTATGTAAGCCACCTGACTATCCCACAGAGTGACATAAGCAGTTATACCTAACCTCTTGAGTTTGTTAACAATGCATGAGTGGGGTAGTGTATCAAACGCCTTGGCCAGGTTAAGGTAGGCAGTGTCAACCATTTTGCCCTCATCCATTGCTTTGGTGATCTTCTCAAAGAAGTCCACCAGGCTGAGTAGGCATGACCTACCCTTGACAAAACTAAACTGTGTTGGGTCCAGTTGCTGGAGGTTTCCTATGTCATTACTGACCATTTCTATGATATTTCTTTCTATGGCCTTGCATAAGAGACTAGTGAGACTTATGGGTCTGTAATTTTTCAGGGTCCATAGATGGCCTGCCTTTGTGCAGAGGGATGACGGTTGCTGTTCTCCATTTGTTAAGCACGAAAGCCCATTTGGATGTTATGATTAAAACAGTGATTCCAGAGGGCCTGCTATGTTGTCTTTCATGCTATTTAGAAAACAGCCAGGAATATTGTCAAGGCCCATTGATGCAGTGTTCTTGGACTTAGAGAGAGCACTGAGGACCTGTTATCTAGTGTTAGTTCAGGGAGTTATATTTTATATTTGAAGGTATTTCCTGAAGGAAGGTTGGGGGAGGAGAAAGGAGTAAAGTTAGAGCTGAATTTGTCTGCCAGTAGGTTTGCTGCATGTTCTTGCTCAGTGTAGGTGGTGCATTCATTCCACTGGGCACTACATCTCCAAATTTTTGCCATGATTTTCTTCCTTCTATTATACATCCTACTGACATTGTGATTCAAATAGGGTGGCTTGTTTTTTGAGTTACTTCTATACTTATTCCTGGTGGGTACAGCTACCACTAAGCAGCTACTAACATACTTGTATACAGGATTCCTTTGAACAGCTCGGCAGAGGCATCAGTGTTCTCAGGGTTTAGGGGGGATTTAAATTTTATCAGGTTAACACTTAATAGTAGGAAGTTAGCTTTAGAATAGTTCCCAAACTAGAGAGTACTTTGGGATTATCCCCTAAAAGGAGAAAGTTTGTGCCTACTGTGTTTTCCTGGCTAAGAAATACAATAAAAACAGAACTAAATGGCAAAACAATGGAAATATTTATCTTGACATTTAAAGAAAAAATATTATTACATATGAAACAAATATGATTCAGTTGTTAATGACAACACAATCCTGTTATTCAGTTGCTACTATGCCTAAGCAATTCTATCAACCATATTAGAAGGAAAACATAATTGAAGTATTACTTCTCATATGACTTACAATGGGTTTCTGTTAATAAATGCAGGCGAGCACAATACTGATACTGGAGGAAATGTTCCAATCACCAGCAGTTAATCTCTACTTTTTCTAGTTACCCATGGATGGCTTCATGCAACTCTCTTCTGAAGTATCTCTGAAGTACTAGTGAATCTCTATCAATTATGGTGTGGCAAATTTGTGCATACCTAAGAATCTTGAATCTATATCCATTTTACATAATGGTAACAAATGAGAGTGGCAGCAAATTATTCTTAACTCATCACCTTAATACATGCTGTAAAACTTTCAAAAAATATTATTTAGCAAAATCAATTGCAAATTTTGAAAAAAAAAACTTTCTCCACTTTCAAAGGAAAAGAGAAAAAAAAGTGCATGCTAAATAAACGGTCATGAAAGTACTACTGAGCTTCTTCCTTCTACTGATATACCACTTGTACATACAGAAAGTATATTCCGACTATCTCCAGCGGGGGCATCACCTAATCTAACCTGTCATAACAGACACTTATGATATACCGCTTGCACATATGGAAAGTATATTCCAACTGTCTCCAGAGGGGGCATTACTCAAACTAACCAAACATAACAGACAATAATGACAGATCACTTGTGCATATGTAAAGTATATTCCACAGTCTCCAGAGGGGGCATCACCTAATCTAACCAGTCATAACAGACACTATTAATATACCACTTGTACATATGGAAAGTATATTCCAAATTTCTCCATGGGTCATCACCCAATCTAATCAATCATAACAGACACCTGGCATGTAAGTCACTACATTCTTTTCCCTTGTTCCTCTTCCTAATTTCAAATATATGCACACATCATACCTTGGAATTTCCAAGTCTGTTGTCACTTTCATCTGTAACAGTGATCCCATTGATTAGTTCCCTAAATAAAATAATACAAAGGGAAGTTAGAAATAAAAATAATCCTTTTAATGTTCTTTTTAATGATGAAGCAATACAGCTACTTACAAAAGAACAGAAAATAATGAGGTAGTAACCTTCTTTTCAAATTTGTGAATTGGCTAAAGCTACAAAATACAATACAACAAATGTGAATGCATTTCATCAAGTCTTTTCATTCAGTCTCACAAAGATAGCTGCTAGCAAAACTGCTAGGAGTCAGGGGTAGGAGTAAAACTGAGGAAATAGTACGCTGTATGGTTGAAGGCTAGAACACTGAGGGTTTTAGTGAGAGGGACAACGTCAGAAAAAAATGGAACTGACCAGTGTAATACTACAAAGGCCAGTCCCAGAATCCACTTTATAGTGTCTTTGTTCAGACATCTGTGAAACAAAAAGAACAGGGTCAACTTATTTGATGAAATAAAAAACAAGTATAGGAGGGAATGAAGTAGAAAGAGTCTAAGAAAATAAAGTGGGCAAAAAGAAAGAAAGAAAAAGATGGCAGCTGGGGTTCAAAGTAAAAAAAAAAAAGTGCAAAGTATTGCTCTTGGACCAGATCAACCACCGAGTGAAGCAGCATATGTGAATGGAATCAACAGCCACAGAGCAGGAAAGGAATCTAGAGCAGATTATCGCACCTGGACAAAACCTGTGAGGGTACACTGAGGCTACAGCAGTAATGAAGAATGTGAATTGTATTCTCAGGGAGACTTGACTCCAGAAGCAAAGTAGTAATACTCCAAGCTCTATTAGGGCACTAGTCTGACCACATATGGAGAACTACACATTGTTCCAGAGAAGAAATAATTACAGTAATGTCATGCTACTAGGAGCAAAGTGGAAGAAAGCCACCCAAAAGTTACATGGGATAGATAGGGAAAAATATAATTAAATACTAAAGAATTTGTTATCTTCTTCGCTAGAAACAAAATGAGATGAGGAAAATGATGCATATTCAAAACATCTTGCTGGGAGATGTAAAAAAGTCACCCTGAACATGACAGATGGTGGGAGGAGGGGATGCATGCAATAGACTGTAGGCAAAAGCTAATCCTTTGGAACTATGAAAGTACATCATAATGCTGGTGAAGTTATACAGCTGATGTTTGGAATGACTGGTAGACAGGAGATATGTAAAGTCATTCAAAAATGACATGTAAATATGGAGAAAGGGTGAAGGGGAAAGAGTAGGCTTGATGGGAAGTAGAGTGTTAAATGACAGACTACATAGGCTATCTCTTTCAGACGTCAAACAAATGTAATATAATGTAAACACATTTTAATTCATAATTTTATGTCAAACCATGGAATGCAAAATTCCTTGGTATCACAATTACACCTGAATTCCTCATAAAATGTTTGTTTCTTGTCCTGTAACTAAGTAAGACAGGAAAGACATATACACCATAAGTGAACATTTACATCTGGGAATAAAGGCTAATTAGGGTAGTATGTACAACCACCAGCTAGTATCAAACTTTGTACCTTAGTTTGAGGTTTAGCACCTGCTCATGTGCAACAGCTAATTAAGAAACGTTACCTACTGCACATCTCACATGTTAAATACTGCAAATGGAAAAACAATGAAAGATGCCCGTTATGGTTCATCCTAATGCACAACAAAAGAGGACAGCTGCTACTTCTTTCTAGATAACATGAAGTCAAACAAAACAATTAATGGCAGTTGCATATAAAGCAAGGCAGCCCTTCTGACATGCATGACTAGTATGGGAGAAAACACAACAGTTATAAAAGGCATGCGGCAAACCCTTATTACTGGGTCATTGCTAGAAATCAAAAGCCATGAGAGTTCAAACCTGACAATGATCCTGGGAAATGAATGTCACTGCGAAGGAGAGACACCTTTGGTCCCTACAGCAAGCAGAATCTAAACACCACCATTTCAAAACATGGTATAACAATGCATATGACTTTGAGATTAACAGATGCTTGGGATTGTTTCCAAGAATGAAGACAGTCTAATGGCCATACAAGACTAACAGTGGCAAGCAAATGGAAATGTCAATGAAAAGGGGAAAATGCCTGAGCCTGCCCAACCAGAGTGATATTAGCATTCTGAAACAGATGTCGTCAAGAAATGTCCTCAGCATAAATATTAGTAATGACAGTAGCATAACCATTTGTACCCACAGAAGCACAAAACATCCTGTCCTACAACAACTGCAGGGACGACACGCAGACAGCCTACACTGGCCACAGAGCATCATTATACAAAACCAGCTCGAGGTAAAGAATTTTACGAACATAATTAGATGACAGAAGATGCCTAAGCCTACCTTTCTAAATAAATAATGTTCATATATACAAATATGTAAACAGCAAGGGGTAAGAACTTATTTTCTTATTAACCACTTTAGAAGAAGGCAGACAATAAGGCAAAAGAAAAAAAAAAAGGTTGAGAAAACTAACCCTTTCATAACAAAGGTAAATAGACATAGAGGACATGACAGAATCTGGTTACATATCATGACAATCTTTCAAGATAAGTCTTAGACAGAACACAATGCAGCATAAAATTCCAGTTTGTGAAAGAAAAAAAAACTGCAAACCTGAGAAACAGGTCCTACCTAAGAGAGAGAGAGGTGCCAAAGGCCAGGTAAGGTAAAGTAATAACCTTCAACACTAACCCTGACATAAGCTTTCCTGGGCACCTGAAAAGACTTGCCTTTAACATCTGAAACATGTCCCCTCTATATCTTTTGCATTGCAGAAAAAAGGGGGAGGAAAGGGTAAATGAGCAAACAATAAAGCATAGGATGTAAAGGAGATAAATGTACTCAGTTCACAATGAATGATATACCATACTTGATGAAGGACATGGCTGACAACTGAAAATGTAGCACTGTTCATATTCAAACTAGCCCAAAATCAATAGATAAATGCACCATAAATCAGCAAGATTTACCATCCACAAACAACACAGCAGTTTATAAAAACCACACACAGTAATACAATGCTCATTTCTTAATCTAGTACAACTGTATATAGCTGCAAGTACATAGCTATCCAGTCAGATGGACAATATAGCAAAGTAGCGAGAACAACAAAGGAATATCGTGTAAAGAAACTGGATCAGCTTGTTTTAATACCCAATAGAAAGAAAATGCTTATGCTTAGCTAATGAAAAGAAGTAGTCATCAAACAAAATGTTCTACTAGAAAAGGAAAAGCGAAAGAAAGATTAATCATGTGTGTGTGTGTGCTTCTATCTCCTGATCGATGCAAGGTAAAGAATTAATAACCGATTATGACATATTCAGAAAAAACTGAAGAGAGTAAACATTAGGTGGTGCAATATTATTATCACAGTCAACACTAAAGCCAAAATTATACCTATGAACTCCATGTTGGCTACATATCTTAAACCTACATATGCAAAGAAATTACTTACAGAAACTATTCCTTATTTTCATGACAGCAGCAGAGGGAAACTTCTACTATTAGGATATTATAATGCACCTTGCAAGAGTCATGCCAATGAAGGCCTCATCTTAGAAATGACTTCTGTGGGTTTCTCTCAACTACTAATATAACTTCTACAAGAAAAGACCAATGTACAGGAACAGTAAACAAACTGGACTGTATACTCATTAAACAACCAGATAACTGGTACCATGCCAAGCTACCTAAGTGACCATCTGGCAACGTTCGCAGTTGTGAAGCATAAAACATTAGCTGCCATTCCTAAATCAATAGATATAAGCCTCAAAAGCTTCTCACTACAGGAAATAGGAGACAAAAATCTGTCACGCACACTGGAGGTATCTTAATCAAGAACTCCTTACTGAGCCTATTAAATAAACATGTTTCTTTAAAAAAGGGTATAAATAAGAAATGTTATCATACTGCCAAGGACTGATGCAGTTGTACTGAAAAGTATGTCAACCAGAGATGTAGCCTGAAGAAAATACAAAAAATTTAATGTTAATAATGTTGATAACAAGTACATACAGGCATGCAACAAGTGTAGTACTTATAAGAAAAACAAACCACAACTAGTTCAACTATTTGCAGAGCTCCAGCAGCAACAACCCAGGTGCCTACTGGAATACTTCAAACAAAACTCACAGAAGCTCAAAATCTACCAACTGCACAGAACACAACAAACAAGTCTGTAGACTTTGTTTAATCCATAATATCAAAGCATTCTACACAACAAAATCCTCCTACAAGCACCATATCACAACTAATATAGCTCCAGTTTACTTTCAGCCAGCATTAACAGCTTTTGTTAAAAAATTGATGATAAAAAAATCAGGCTCACTATTTTTTGGACAACGTTCCATCAGCACATCTAAAATCACAAACTACTACCATCTAAGGCAAAAGAACACAGAGTACTTTCATTCTTACAATGTGTAACTATAGAATAAGACAAGAGAAATACTGTGATTTGCAAAATTCAAATCTATGGCTAAACAACATACACTGAACCTCAGCACCTGCACTCACCACCTATAGAAAAATAAAACATCTGTTTATCTCTCTCCACATTCTCAGCCTGTGTTTAACATTAAACATCTATCTTAATAGTCCGACATCTGTAACTAACTGACTTCCTACTCACCTTTCTCCTCCCTCTACTAATCTTATGTATATCTATAGCTCCTTTTATTGACAGCCATTTCAATCTCACGTGTGTAGCTCTTTGAACCTTACTCATCTTTTTTTAATGTCAGTTCTACTGGCTTACAATCTTCCATTTAGTTTCTTCTTCAAAATAGTTAAAGGGTATCCAATAACAGTTTTCTCACTATTTAACATACTCAAAACTCCTGCCACTTTTCATTTGCTCCAAAACAGACATCTTTATGACCGACCTAATTTTGTTTCCTTTTCTTACTGAACCCAAACTCTTTCTTAAACTGCATTTTGTATTCTCCCAACTTCATGGGACCATGAATGACGGTTCCCTGTTCCACTGGGGTGGAAGCGGAGTATCCCTGGGCTAAGTGAGAGACCTATAGTTTAGTCGTGCCTACCCAGCAAGCCCTATTAACTTGTCCATTCCTTTGGCTGTGACAGCTGTGTAGTACGGAATGAGTCAGCTAACCACTCCCTTGCAGAAGCCTACCATAGGCTAACTGCAGAATAAAAATGGCTGCCTAGTCATGCAATATGTACATGCTCCCACACACATCTCCTATTCCTTGGCTCAGCAAAGAAGTCCTTGACCAATACAGTGCCAGCCAAAGTGGCCATTACAGCTTGATGATACACCTAGCTACCACTAGGTGTTCTCAGTACTGCAGACATAGTAGCCATCCTCTCCCCGAGAATGAGCAAGCTGGTGTCTGCCCCTCATGATTTTCCTCCCCATCCTGGTCTCTCATCTCAGGAGCCTGCATCGCTAATCAAACATAGGTGGCCTGGCGTGCAGTCAGGACTCTGGGCTGTAATCAAGGCACAACTATTATTCTTACAAATTTTATGCATTTGGAAAAATACTTCACTGCAATTTAAGAGTATGATAACAGTCTATTTTAACAATTTTTTAGCATATCTGTGACAAATATCTGTATAATTCACTACTACAGTACTCTCTCTGTAGGGCGGCCATGGGGGTGCAGCATAGCATTGCTGCCTCACAGCAACAGGTTATCTGGTTTGATCCTCAGCTGGGATGCCTTCTGTGCGGAGTCTGCATGTCCTCCCTGTGGATGCGTGGGTTTCCTCCAGGTGCTCCAGTTTCCTCCCACATCCCAAAGATGTGCTGTAGGTGGATTGGACACTCTAAATTGTCCCTAGGCGTGAGTGCGTGCATGTGTGCCTTCTGTGGAAGGTTGGGTGCCAGGCTGGCAACTCGACACCGTAAAACTCCACTGCCTATCATGAGTGGACAGGTGATCCACTGTGGTGACCCCTAACCGGGAAAAGCCAAAATAAGAAGAACTACTCTCTCTGTATTTCTGAAATGCACATTTTATTAACTGGGGACTTTTCATCCTTGGGTACCCTCTGAAAATGAGCAACATTAAGCAGGGATAACATGGTTAACAATACCTAAATAAATAAGAGACATAAAAGCTCTTAGTACAATGTTTGTTGGGTTTCTTTTAATTAAAAAAAAAAAAAAAACAAGAAACTGTTCTACCTGGTAGCTAGGACATACAAGTAAGACTTTCATTAATTAACCAAGAATAAAAGAACCAGATTAAACAATCTTCAGAGTATTTAATTATTTGAGTAATGGCCAGGTAAAATATTTAGAATGCCATAATTAACCTTTTGTTTGAGAGTACAGCAATTTGTGTACAAAATGCCAGCACAAAAAGTTGAAAGCTTGTAAAAGTGGAAAATGTGTGTTTGAATCATACTCATCACATTCACAACAGAGAGTTGAGTTGGTCTAGGCACACACTTTCCTTTAACTGTAATACAAAAAGAAACAACCTGCAACATACAGCACAGTCACCACAAAGTGGCAGCAAAAGCATGCGAAAACTGTTATATTACACAGGTCAACAGTGAGATGTGCATGTATGTATATGTTTAGGGGTGGTGTGCACACAGAAAAAAGTCAAGAGGTCACTACCTACAATAATGAATACAAAAGCCATTTAGTCTACACAGCATAAGGCAAAACAGAATCCAGATACGGGGATATTTATTAAATAGTGTGTGAAAGTGTGGCTGAAGCAATACCCCCCAATAGTCAAAGAATGGTGACCACGGAGCACAGAAAGTAAAAAAAAAAAAAAAACACTCTTGGGAAACACCAGATACAAGCACCAGGACAGTACTGTGTACTCCTTCACTGGCCACAGCAGAAAGAAAATGAAGCCAAATGTGCAAAGCAACACCACCACTACAGAGCAGGAAATGAATATACAAAGAGGTAGGGTGGAACCCAATCATACAACAGAACAAGTGTAATAGGTAAATTTATAGAACCAAAATGAAACAACTGAGATGTTGTGATATGCGCTTTAATACACAATAAACCACTCTTTAACAGAGTCAAATCAGTTCATTTTAAACGCACCTAGCAAATTTTAACTTACAATAAAAATGACAGAACTAAGCAAAAAAATAAAACAAAAGATTTGCAGCAGTATGTGAAGAAGTGCTCAATGGCTGCAAAAACTGAGTATCAAACAGACTGGAGAGGATGGGAGTGAATGGTAACTGACAGCTCAGCTAAGTAGAAGGAGGTGGCTCTGGCTTGCCACATGACACCTAATGGGAGCAGTGGGTGGTGCACCCATGGAGCAACAGCCTCTAGAACATATGTTGCCAAGGGGTGCACAGGAAGTAGCAAGCCAGGAAGTACTGTGTGTGTGTGTGTGTGTGTGTGTGTGTGTGTGTGTGTGTGTTGGTATGTGCATCTTCATAATGTCTGGCAGTATTGTAGAGCTCAATGGAGAGGAGATGGTTCTGAGGTCAGGACAATCCACAGGACCCCCTAGATGGCTCACCACTCGTTACCACCTGACTCTTGCTACTGGGGGAATGAATGGGCCAGCTGCGCTTACTAGCAGAAAGGAATGAGATGTAGGCCTCTTGCCTACCCTCATGATGCCCAGCCCTTGACTCTGAGAAATGAATGGACAAACTGGTAACTGGTAGTAGAGTCATGGTCCTACAAAGAAGGGGACAGAGTGTCATCAGCTGTAAAAAAATACTACTGAAGTGCCACTACACAGTATGCAAAATGAAAACTACTTTGTTAGTTTAGGCAAAGACACTAAAATGGCAAAAATCCACTATGCATCCATGTCATGCATTCACTACATTTCCTCCTTTGCATTATATTGAAGATGGACTCATTTCCAATGTGAATTTATTATCTTGAGCACTTTCCAATAATGATACTCTGCCACAGAATTTACAGCAAAATTCCTTCACTGTCCGCACATCAAATATGAGCTTATGAAGTGTATTGTGCAGAACCATTATACTGTACAGAATGAGCCGACCATTCCTGCCCAGTGTAGTTACTTACTGCTGCCTCATCATTGGAATGTTCACACAATTAGCAGCTGCTACAGCAATGAATGGCACCCATCGAGCAAGCAGAGGTGGAGCTTTCTGAGGAGACAAAGAAAGCCAAGTCAGTTAACGGACTGTTCTCAAATGTATGTCAATCAATTTAAGTGCTGTGATAAACTCAGGGAACAGAAGTTAGGTGAAGTACTTACCGTAAAGATACATCTTTGATGTATAAGCTCCTAGGACTTGTGCTTCCCAGGCACCAGTTTACCTTTCTTCCAAGACTCAAGATATGGCCACTGTGCTGTCCCAAGCCACTAAACAAGGCCTACTGGGTGTTTTTTTCCAGATATGCCCCCCAACAAAGAAATAAGTCACATTAGAGTAAATACAAAGTATGCACCACTACCATATGTAGGTGGCATAACTAACAGGGGAATAAAGGGAAGGATGTATCCTCCAGCAAGAACTCGCATTTCCAAGATAAACCATTATTGTGGGTTCCTCATGCAACTGTGGTTATCCTGATTATGATTCTCTGATGCAGGACCTTATGACATACTTCCTAGTAGACCACTGAAGCCTCTGGGTTGAGGATCTTAGGAAGAGGATACACCACTTAGAACCAACAAACTAAATAAAGTTTCAACTTAGAAGCCTACACACACCTTATAAAGCTCAGTAAATGTACGGGAAGTAGGACCAAGTTACAGCCATAAAGTTCTAATCCAAAGGAGTGCTATGAAACCTTACAAAATTCTAGAAACATAGACCACCCTTGCTAAATAAACAAGAATCCTTCTTGTCTGCTTCATCTCCAAGAAAGAAAAAAGAACAACTAATTATCTTGCTTGACAGAAGTAGTCTTACTGTTACATATTTATAGTATGAGGCCAATATCCTCTTGGATTACATGTGCGAATGGTGTAATACAAACATGGCTAATTGACTATATCTAAGTCTGATCAATGACACTCAGCTATTAATGAGTTAATATTTAGTTTAACATTCTACTTTTCTACTCTCTTCTATGTGTTTAAGGGAGGAGGTCAGAAAAAGCTTGGCAATACAAGTTGTTATGACGACTCAGCTTAATATCTTGTCTTCCCACCCTTGCTTGTTTGGTAGAATATTCTGTTGTTTACATATCTTAGACAGCATGATCATGGGAACTTGGCAGGCTTACTGAAGCATCTGTGGGTGACTGGCCACCACCCCTGTTTGCTGTCATGTAGTCTGTACTTTTCCTGTGAGTAGAGAACATTTTCATAAGAGAATATTCTTGTCAAAGAACATTCTAATTATAGAATATTTCTGATTTTTGGGTAAACAAGCAGCCTATATAAGATGGGGGTCTGGTTTGCAGTTCTCCGTGGAATGGATGCATTGCCCAGGCCTGTTCCCTGTTGGAATCTCCAGCCAGACTGCTTTGGGCTTCCCAGTCGATGAGGTGGCTGTGATGAAGTGCCAACCGGTGATGTATTAACCTTTTTTCTCTTACATTACTTTAAAGAATTGTTGAACTGCATGGCTGCAGTGCTGTTTTGAATTATTAATTCCATTTAGTTACTGTTTTATACCACTAGATTTGTTAGCCAAATATGCTATTAAAGTATACTTTCTGTTTAAAAATAGAAATAAAGTTTGTCAACAGATCATTTCTGTAGTGTGTAGTGAATTATTTTGAATCCTGTTCATTAGGCAATACATTTTTTGGCGCAGTCGGCAGGATTTGAAATGTTTAAGAAAAACACAAAAACAGTCGAAATCTCGGGCTGGGATAGTCCTCTTTATGAGGCTTTGGCCACTGAGTGGTCATTAAATGCAGGTTTGAGTGAGAATTGGGACGCTTGTTTAACAAACTGCAGATCCACAGCATGTGCTAGCGTGTTTGCAGAAAGTGTTCATGGACAAAGGAAAGATGTTAGTGCAGCGTTAGGATGGTGAGGCTGGGTTTTATTATTCACCTGTTGCAAGCAACATCGGCAAAGGTTAGAGCAAATAGATGTAAATATAGAATTGGAAAAGCAGGTGTGTGATTTACAGCATCAAATAATTATGTTACAGTGTCAAAATAAATTGTTGATGGACAAAGCAGATACCTATCAGCAAGTGGCTGAAAAAGATGCTGTTAGGGTGGTGCAGTATAAGTACAGGAAGAGGAAAGGGACGATAAATAAGAAAAATGCATATGTCGATAGCTAAGGCAGGTGTTACTTGGGACCCTGATCATTGGGATGGAGATATCTGGTGCTCTTCTGATCCATCCTCAGCATCAGAGGGTGATCGGGAGCTTTTACCAAATGAAAAGGATTTGTTGGACAAATATGCCGCGAGGCCGGCACTTAGGAGAAAGGTCCAATTGCTGCTGCCTACAGAAAATGGGCAGCCGCAGCAACCGGCTATACGGGCAGATGTGTGGGAAGATTATACTCAACAAGAAATTTCAGACTTACATGATCATTTTAGACAAAGATCAGGGGAGGCTCTGGTCACCTGGATGGTAAAGATGTATGGGACGGGGGCTGCAGGAGTAATGGTAGATGACATAGATTGCAAAAAGTTTTGTTTGCTTAGTACAGACCCGACAGTTAAAGAATATTTCAGGACATTTAATCAACAGGTAGATACTAATTTGTAACAAGTAGCCCTGGATGGGTGTAATCAGAAATATCTGACAGAGGCTGATTGGTCGAGTAATGATAAGCCCTGGTATACGTTGAGGGATGCGATTCAGCATCTTAAGGAAGAAGCAATGAAAACTGCAATCTTTACAGGACAAGCCGATAATTTGATGGTATGTGCAATTGCCATCCATGAGGAATAAGATTATTAAATTTGCACCACCAGCTTACAAACATGTAATTATGACCCTACTAATTAACCAAATAGGTAACCATTATCTGAGGTAGTGGAAGCCATACGACAGTTAAAAGAATTGGGTGAGTGGGGTCCGATTCCAAAACCAGGAAGAGCAGAAGGTTGAGGTAGTAAAAGCAGTGCAAAAGAAGGCTGTGTATCACGAAAGGATATGTTCATTGTCTTGCTAAAAGACAGTATTAGCAAAGATTAGATAGATGGAGTTGATATGAAAACTATGTGGGAAATGTATAAGAAGCGAGTCCTAAGTAAGAAAAACAAGAATGTAGGAAAACAGGAAGTGCAGAATGAGCAAGATAGTAAGGAGGGAAAATCTAGTACAGAGAGTCTGACACAGAAATCTAGTACTGAGAATCCAACACAAGTCCCTTCTTTGTATCCAGATTCGAATGATTTGTATTTGGACTTAGTGTGGGGTTCAGATGTCAGAAAGGATAATTAGGAAATTGGCCAAGCTCTGGTGAGTGGATGGGCTCGTAAGGATTTTTTTTGTGTCTTTCGGCTTTTCCCGGTTAGGGGTCGCCATAGCGGAACTCCGGTCCGCTAATGATTGGCAGTTGATTTTTACGAACCGGCTTGCCAGGCCTGACGCACAACCTTCAACGAAGGTACACCCATTCACGCATGTCTCCACGCAGAAGACGCTCTAGCTGAGAATCAAATTGGACAGCGTCTTACTGTGAGGCGACAACACTACCGCAGCACCACCACCGTGGGCTCGTAAGGACATGAAATATTAATGTTGAAATATTTTGGAAAAATAAAAATCGGCAGAGAGTCTGTGCCCTGGTTTACACCGGAGTGGAGGCCTCCTTGATTTATGGAAATCCAAAGCACTTTAAAGGACAGCGTGTTACTATTACTGGATTAGGAGGGAAAACAAACTGAGGCCGTACAGATAATGCTTGAAATGGAAATAGGGCAGCTACCTAAGAGACAATACTCTGTGTTGATTGTGCCAATCCCAGAGTATATAATTGGAATAGATATTCTAAAGAGATTGACCGTAAACTTATCTGACAGACAGTATCATTTTGGCTCAAAGCCTTATATTTCAGCTAGGCCAGTGATTATGGATGGGCAAGGTCAAAATGCCACCCATAGAAAGTCCCCCGGCTACCAAAACTATTAGTAAGAAGCAGTATCGTATACCTGGGGGAACATAAAGAGATTGGGGAAACAATTCAAGATTTAGTAGAAGTAGGTGTTTTGTGACTCATAAACACTGCATGGAATAATCCAGTATGGCTAGTGAAGAAGTCTGATGGTTCTGGAGAATGACAGTTGATTATAGGGAGCTGAACAAATATACATCCTCCTTTGATTGCAGCGGTACCAGACACAATAACCTTGACTGAAAATGTGCAGAAGCATAAGGGGATCTGGTATGCTGTAATTGATTTAGCAAACACATTCTTTACTATTCCGATCTCTGAGAAAAATCAGGAACAATTTGCTTTTACTTGGCAAGGCAGGCAGTATACCTTTACCAGGCTGCCACAGGGCTATTTGCATAGCCCTACCATCTGTCATCGGGTAGTAGCTGAGCATCTTGACGAGATAAAATTACCATCAGAAATACAAATATCTCACTACACTGACAGTATATTAATTCAAGGAACATCACAAGAAAGTGTTCAGAAGCAATTAGATATTGTGATAGAACATATGAAACAAAAAGGTTGGGAAATTAATCCTGTTAAGATTCAGGGGCTGTCACAAACAGTAAAATTTCTAGGAATTCAGTGGCATCAGGGACATACGGAAGTACTGCCTAAGGCAAAACAAAAGATTTTAGAGTTTCCAACTCCTCAGAACAAACGAGAAGAACAACAATTTATCAGATTATTCAGATTTTGGCAGCAGCATATTCCACATTTGAGCCAAATACTTTCCGCCTGTACAAGGTGACAAAATATGACTTTAGGGGATGAACAGCAGCAGGCCTTTGAATGTGCCAAACAAGCTATCCAACAAGCACTTGATTTATGGCCAATACAGGAGGGTGAGGTAGAATTACATGTGTCGGTCAATGACCAGTATACGGACTGGAGCTTGTGGCAAAAACAAAATTCAAAATGAATACCATTAGGATTTTGGACTAGGAAATTACCTGAGGCAGGAAAAAGGTATAGTCCTTTTGGAAAGCAACTGGTAGCCTGTTACTGAGTGTTAATTGATACAGAACAAATGACTATAGGTCACCCTGTTGCTTTGAGACATGAAATTCCTACTATGCAATGGGTAATGAGTTCCCTAAAAATGCATAGAATAGGACATGCGCAGGAAGCAAGTGTAATTAAATTGAATTAAAATTCCAGTTGATGGTACTAATAAAAGTGACTAGAGATTTATTGATGTACTTAATGCACATCTTGAAATTTTAGAACTTAAAAAGCAGATTATTTTAAGGGCTGATGTCGCACCTGGCATCAACATAAAAATTTCCATTAAGTATTTTTTAAAGTTTAAAAATGCTTAGTTACTTTACAAACACTGATTTTTTAACATCTTAATTTTGCCAATATTCACTATATATATATATATATATATATATATATATATATATATATATATATATATATATATATTTTTTTTAAACATTTTTTACATAAACATCTTTTGTATAATGTTTATTGTATTTTCAAGTATTTAAATCATTATACTAAGAGTTAAGAATTTGGTTAATTACTTGATTTTTTTTAATTGATGACAGTATAATGTGTAATTATTGTGAGTTATGGTTGTTTCTGAGGAAGTTCTGTATTAAACGAATGAAAGACCTAAATTATGTGTGTCCTTTGTATTTTTTGTTTTAGTTGTCCAGTTGAGTTTCTTAGTTTTTTTGTGTTCAAGCACTTCTAGCTCTCGTTTTATACAACTCGGTGACAGTTTACACGTACGGATTTTGCTGCTTCCAATCTGCTTATTGATTTTCTTGTTCATCTCCAGTTCCTGAGAAGTTTCTTTTGGGACTTTGGTAAACATTACCATTTTCCACTTTAAGAGTGGATTTTTATTGGCATTATATTTCCCTGGTGGCCTGTGGAGAATTCCTGGCTTTCCTTTTTGTGTGACTGTGTATAACATCAATTCATGGAAATATGGAAGTAGACGGAGAAGTCGGCAACCTCACCATTCATCTGATCTCTGGAGGAGTGGCTAAGCTGACTAAGAATTTAGCTGATGTCATCGAAGAAGGGCAAGCTGTATTTCAACAACTCAGAGGGAATTTCGGAGCCCTTCAACAAAGAAGCAAAAGTTCCAGTGTTTTTTCTTCATCTTTGGATGAAGGTACGGTTATTGGTGCAAATACCAACGGTATGAGGCAAACCATTTCTAAGATCTTACAGGAGGAAGACCCCAATCCATTCACTGATATTAACATGCCAGGACAAGTAACAAGGTCTGTACATTCCCATTACATGTCTTTTGATTTTCAAGCGTGTTTTTTTGAACTTGAGAAAAAAGGGGTTACGTTATAAAGTTTGACTTTAGAAAACTACTACTTAAGTAAATGTGTGGAGCTAAATGTAGTGCCTTTAGGACTAAGAGCGTATACCTTTCCAAACGGCATTTCTTTAAAAGACAAAAATTTATAACAGTATCAAAGATATTTACAACAAAGCAGGCCTTGAAGTGCTTAAGGCCCTTATCAGTTGGAATGGTGAAAAAAATACTGACATTAAACGAACAGATAAAAAATATGGATGTGAAATTAAATAAACATCCAGATCATCGGCCTTCCAATATTTATACCGCAATTTATTTGAAAAGTGTGAGAGGCTTGTTGATAACATTACCAAAAAGAAAAAGTTAATGAGGGACCTAAAAAGCTACCAGCTTGGTCAAGATTTTTTAATTAAAAAGAAAAAAACATAAATCCAACCAGGCTAATTCCAACAATTCTCATTACAAACATTTTGGGTCAGACATCTGGATAGACTGGATTCTTTTTATTCCTCTGAGACTGAGAACATTATGCACACGGATTCAGAGGAACCACAAAGAGACATTCTTTCCAGTCAATCCAGTGAAACTAGTGAAGCAAGTGAGCTGTCTTCTCCCCCCTCCCCCTCTTTTTTTACACCAGTGACAGAAAAGAACAGTCTGCCTCCAAATCAGGAGGCTTTCACAGTAGTCCCAAAGAAGAAAGGGAAAAACAAAAGATGCTAAAAAAGAATGTCCTGTGTATAATCTAAGTAATAAGAGTTTTTTCTTGTACTGAATTGAAACTACTGTCAAAAGGTCTTTCTTTACCAGGCAGCAGAGCTCCATTACTTCACACCATGTTAGATTTTAAACTGTACATGAGGAAGTTAAATTTTAAATAGATTTTGAATGTGGTTGATATTAATGGACATAAATTTGGAAGAAACAGCACTTATAATCCTACATTAGTACACACTTTAAATGTTTTTTCCTCTATTGTTGAAACAGTTACATCAATTATTGAAGGGCATTAACAGGTGGTCCAGACATCAATATTGTAATCTGAGCAAGGACGAAATTACAGCATTTAGGCAACTGGGTAGTTATAATGATATCAGATACATGAAAGCCGACAAAGGACAAGGCATACTTATAAAGGAAAGTAGCAAATACTTTGAGGCTATGCATCAGCTTCTAAGTGACACTACAAGTTATAAACAAATATCTAAGGACTATGTTAGACTCAGTTATAAAAAAAGTGGATCTTAGTTTACTAGATATGTTACATCAAGGATATATTGACTTAGATTTATTTGAGTTTTGCACAGTAGAAGAACCTCAATTACGGTATTTATTTGGCATACCCAAGATTCACATAAATTTAGTACAGCTGCCTTTTAGGCCAATAGTATCTGCACCTCACAACAAAACATGTAACATATCAGCCTATTTGGATCAAATATTAAATCCTATTGTTCAGAAATGTAGACATTATCTGAAGGACTCCTGGATTTTTTTTAGATGAATTAAAAAACTACATTTTTACAGGGGAGGAATGTTACATGTGTACTATGGATAACACCTCATTATACACTTTCACTGATCAGGATGAAGGTGTTGATTTTGTTAGGTTATATCTTAGCAAATACTGTAAAGATCATGGGCTTGACATTACTATTTGTCAGCTCCTTGATTTAGTACTTAAAAATAACCTTTTCTTGTTTGATGATAACATCTTTCAGCAAACAAGTGGTGTTGTGATGGGAGCACAAGTTGCTCCCACTTTCGCTAATTTGGTTCTCTGGTTGGTGGGAGGAGGAATATTTAGTAAAAATTCCACTCTTTAGGCATGTAAAGTTTTACAAAAGATATACTGATGACTTTTTTTTTTTTATTTGGTCTAGTGATATGGACACTGAATGATTTTTTGAGAGAGATAAGTTACAAGTGGCGTCCCACAGGGCTCAGTTCTGGGACCTCCCTTATTCAGTATATACTTCTCTGAGGTTCAGGCTAACACGGGGGGATTATAGCTGACAAAGTTCGCAGATGACTGCAAACTGGGGGCCATAATCGAATCTCCAGCTGACACAAGCGTCCTCCAAAAGGGTCTCACAGAGACGGATGCTTGGTGCCAGAGCCATGGCCTCAAGCTAAATGCTAAAAAGTGCATAGTCATCCCCTTTGGGAAAAACAAGGTGCCCACAAATTATCACATAGGTGGTAATCCATTAAGTACGGAAGAAATAATTAGAGATTTGGGGACCAACGTAAATAGTAATCTCTCCTTTGATAATCACGTTGCCAAAGTGGTTAGAAAGACCTTCTATATAGCCCACCTTATCACGAAAGGGTTCGCATCTAGATCAAGAGAGGTCATTGTGCCCCTCTACTCGTCACTCATCAGGCCCATAATTGAATACAATGCCCCTTTTGGGATGTACCTTACCAGACACCTGCAGCAACTGGAGAGACCCCAAAAGTACCTCACCAAGAGGATCATGGGCTACAAACAGATGTCCTATGCAGCTCGACTAAAGAAACTCCGGCTCTACTCAGTTGCTTACCGCCTACTCAGAGGCGATCTATGCCTGACATACAAAGCCATGTCAAACCCAGAATTAATGGACATGCTCCACCTCAAAAAATCCAAGTCCCTTAGAGCTACACGCTCCAGGGACCTAAACCTCAGCACAAAAATAAATAGGACATGCTGGAGGGACAGATTCATTTCCCAGAGGCTCCCCTCACTCTGGAATAGAATCCCAATTCATGTTAGACATAGCCCCTCGCTGACCCTCTTCAAGCGAAATCTGGACGCGTGGATGGGAAATCGCAAATTCACCCCTGGGATCTCTTCTGTGTCCGTGCTAGACAGAGGCACAGTAAACTAATCTTAAAAGGGTACCTTCTGTGACCTACTTTACAGAGGCACAGTAGGCTAATCTAATAGGGAGGTGGAAGCCAAATACACTCTGGCTAGGCTTATAAATGCCCTAGGGCAGACAGCCTAGTATCTACCTATGAACCTAAGATAAACAACAGTATCTACTGGCTTAATTTTACATTGGGTGAAGTAGGCAGTTCAATACATTTTTTAGACATCAAAGTAGAAATTAATGTTAAAGATAGACGTTTTTCTAGTAACATCTATAGGAAGAACAAATTCATTAAATTATTTACACTTCAACAATTTTCATCCAGCTTACATGAAGTTGAATGTGTTTCGGGGACAGATCATCAGACTTAGTCGATTGATTAGTGATGACAATATGTTCCTAAAAGAAACTAACAAAATTATTAAATTCTTTTTAGAAAGAGGATATCCTTTTCCAGAACTAGTGACCATTACTGAAGTTAAAAAAACAGAGATACCATTTTTTTTTCCTATTATTAAAAGTGGTTTTAATGCAAAAAGGACTGGAGAAGACAAAAGTTTCAGTTGTGCTTTTCCAGTTCCTTTAAGTATAGCAGGTAATGAACTCAAACGTGTGATCAACAATAACTGGAAAATTGTACTAGGTAATCGTGAACTTTCTAAAATTATTGGACATAAGCCCAAGTTTAT
This sequence comes from Protopterus annectens, assembly GCF_019279795.1. Lineage (NCBI taxonomy): Eukaryota > Metazoa > Chordata > Ceratodontiformes > Protopteridae > Protopterus > Protopterus annectens. The sequence goes on along the minus strand of NC_056748.1, from coordinate 807,687,467 downwards.
TTACAAAAAAAATAGAAATCTTAAACAATTTCTTGAAAATGTGTCAAACAATAAAAGTAATAGAATTGACACCAAACTAGGGACATTTCCATGTAACAATTGTTCTTTTTGTAGATTTATTTTACCTATGAGCACTTTTTTTCTTTGAGCACAATAACTTTTTATACACAGCAAAGGGTAGATATTCCTGTAATACAGAAGGATTAGTGTACATTGCTATATGCTCTACATGTAAATCCTTCTATGTAGGGAAAACTATTCATAAGTTAGCCAGTAGGATCAGAGAAGTGAGGCATTCTCTCAGCTGTCAGGATTTAAAAAAATTCCAGTTTATGGTACTAGAAAAAGTGAACAGAGGGAGATCTATGGATGTATTTAATGCATACCTTGAATTTTTAGAACTTAAATGGCAGATTATTTTAAGGGTTGATTTCGCACCTGGCATCAACAAAAAAAATTCCATTTAGTGTTTTTTAAAGTTTAAAAATGCTTAGTTACTTTACAAACACTGATTTTTTAATATCTTATTTTTTGCCAATATTCACAGCATATATATATATATAAATATATATATATATAAATATATATATAAATATATATATATATAAATATATATATATATAAAAATATATATATAAAATATATATATAAAAAAAAAATATATATATATATATATATATATATATATATATATATATATATATATATATATATATATATATATATATATAAATATATATATATATATATATATATATATATATATAAACATATATATATTAGAAGACATTTTTTACACAAACCTCTTTTGTATAATGTTTATTGTATTTTCAATTATTTAAATCAGTATACTAAGAATTTGATTGGTTAATTACTTGATTTTTTTTTGATTGATGACAGTATAAATGTGTAATGATTGTGAGTTATGGTTGTTTCTGAGGAAGTTCTGTATTAAACAAACGACAGCACTAAATTATTTGTGTCCTTGAGTCGTACTTTTTGTTTTAATGGGTAATGAGTTACCCAAAAATGCACAGAATAGAACATGCGCAGGAAGCAAGTGTAATTAAATGGAAATGGTATATTCAGGATAGGGCAAAAGTTGGAGTTGGCGGAGTAGCAATGATCCATGAGAAGGTAGCCCAGGTACCAGTGGCTGATGAATTGTCTACGATACAGAATATTTCCCCTCAAGAAGAATCTCCTGTAAAGTGGGGACAGTCTTTTTTGCAACTGCCTTTATGTCAGAGAAAACATGTTTTGTTTACAGACAGGTCAGCAAAATATATAGGGAACAAAAGCTGCTGGAAAGCTGTTTCATATAATTCTGTCACTAAAATGGTCCTCACTACAATGGGAGATGGTAAAAGTAGTCAGTATGCTGAATTATATGCAGTTTTTCAGGCATTAAAGCAGGAGTTCTCCGTGGAATGGACACATTGCCCGGGCATGTTCCCTGTTGATATCTCCAGCCAGACTGCTTTGGGCTCCCCAGTCGATGAGGTGGCTGTGATGAAGTGCCAACCAGTGATGTATTAACCTTTTTTCTCTTGCATTATTTTAAAGAATTGTTGAACTGCATGGCTGAAGTGCTGTTTTGAATAATTAATTCCATTTAGTTACTGTTTTACGCTACTAGTTTTATTAGCCAAATACACTGTTAAAGTAGACTTTCTGTTTAAAAGTAGAAATAAAGTTTGTCAATATATAATTTCTGTAATGTGTAGTGAATTATTTTGAATCCTGTTCATTAGGCAATACAACATGGCCATTAATCAAGCACAATTTAAATGTGCTCTAGTTAAGGGTAAAAAAGTCAACATAAAATACAGCAATTTTTTTCAGATAAGTAAGCCCCCCCCCCAACATCCACCTGTGACTCTTACAGTGGGTATGAGAACAGCTGTAAAATTCAGCAGCTTCACAGTCAGCATATTCAGTACTTCATTCAAACAAAATAAAGACTTCCAAGCTCAGAAGGCCTCTTTGCTAGCAGGACATGCAACACACAAATTTTCATATTACAGCAGCCAGAACAAGGGTTGGCAGCTGAGGACCTGATAGTGTCAAGTGGACCACCTCTTGGCTCTACTCCTGAAAGGGTGGCATAAAGAAAGATGCCTGAATCAGTGAAGCCAGGCAGAATAGCATCAGCCCTAACATCAGAAGGGTAAATATTGCTAAGTCATCACATGGATCAATGATGCAGGGATGGATAATACAAGAAAGGCTTGCACTGGGGAACATAACTCTTGTCCTTAGCCCTGGCATTAGAATAGCTGATGTCATCTGTACCAGTATACTGAATGAGGCAACACAAGTCACCTTGGAGGAGGTAGCTGACAGAGACATGACCAGTCCCTCGGCCAGACTGCAGAACGGCAATGTCTGAGGATATGGTGACTAAATGTCTGAGGACATGGTGACCAAAGGATAGGGTTCATGGGAGAACTCTGTTGAGCTCAAAGCACTGCAGCACCCAGCTGGCCATAATCTAATTAGACCAAGAGATTCCCCAGTGTACGCTCCTGCACTGAGGAAAGTACAGTTGTGTAACTAAACTCGATATTACAGTAGATGTTATAATGATCACTGCTGCAGTAGCCTTAACTATATGGGTCATAACAGCTGGCTAGCTTCCAAAGCTTCAGGGAACTTTCCCTGCACTCAAACCATTAGTAAGCTTGAACTCAGCTGACAAAAAAGATGAGTTTGGATGACAAGCCCTTCATGCTAACAGAGAGAGGGAGGCTGAGCCCTGAAAGGACAATGCTAGGAACAAAACTAGATGTCCACAATCTGACATAAACAACACAGCAGAAAAACAAGAGTGATGGAGACAGGGAGTGGCACACTGATCACTGCTACTTCTATAATACTTCTAGAATCCACTGGCTTTCTTGGAGACCTCTTATGCAAATGCAAAACCCCAATCAAAAACATTTTGACATGAGAATGCAGTGAAAGAGAAGAATCAATGGGCAGACATACTGAAATAACCAATATATAAAACTTGATAGAGGAGTAAGAAAGGCTACACGATAGTAACTCATACAAATATTTTAAAACCAGAGAACAACTAGCCCTGAATGGGTATTGGTTATGTTGTTGACACCAACTACAAAACCTTTTCCATTTGCTACTATATGATTTTCTAGTAGCAGGCTTTCTTGCCTCCATTACTACCTATTGCACATCCTTAGTAAACAGATGCCTAAAAGGAATTAAGACTATCATCCAGGCACTCAAATGAAGTTGACTGATGTCGTGGTGTATCAAACACCCCTGCACTTGTGTGAATAGATTCAGTCTGCAAGAAAGCTTGTGGTAATTGCCCCCTGACCATTTCAAAAAAAAAAGGGGAAAACCCCATGGTTTGCTCGGCCAGAAGGGAGTCACCACAATGAGTTTGGGGGATTCCTTCTGAATCTTCAGAAGTATCGTGGATATTAGTGGAAAAGAATACAGGAACAGTCCTGACCAAGGAAAGAAAAGGCATCTATCTTTCTGGCCTTCTTGCATGGAGTCCTGAAGCAGAATCTTGCCAGTTGATTGCTCAGAGAGGACGTACAGAGGTCTAACTTGAGGAACTCCCCATAAATGGAGCAAATCTTGGAAGATACCCTGATCTAGTTTCCTTTTGTGATTCTTTCTCTCGCTTAGCTTGTCTGCAACATAATTCTGCTCTGATGAAATGCAGGATGCCTGCAGAGGAAGATCATGCTGTGAAGCTACATCCCAAGCTAACATGAAAAGTCTGCAAGGGGGGGGTGGGGTTACAGTCTGGTTCTCCCCTTGCTTGCTGATGCACCACATGACTGTGGTATTGACTGCAGCAACTTGAAAATGGATTGTGAACCAAAGTTGACTCAGAGAGTGGAGTGCCTTGATCATGGAAAATATCTCCTTTACAGTTATATGCTTGCGTCTGTCATTGATGTTCCATACACCTTGCACTTTTATCTCTATTAAAATTACTCCACAAGCAAAGTCCAAGAGGTCTGCTGTGACTGACTGCTTCAGAACAGGGAGGAGGAAGGGGAGACCTGGATTTAGGGATTCATGTTGTCTCCAATAGGTGATTTCCCTTTTGACCAACCCAAGGCACTGGGTTGAAAAGATAAGGGGTGTTGGTGCTGTGTCCAAAGACACTTGAGATATCACTGTATCTTTCTCATGTGGAGTCTTGCCAAGAGTGTCATGAGAATCATAAACACCATGAGACCCAAAATCCTGAGGTAATCCCTCACAGTGACCAAAGTCTGAGTGGAAAACCCTAGAAATAGCTCTAGATGTAGATCTATTTTCCTGTGGAAGAAAAGTTCTTTGAACTGTGATGTCTAGTTGAGATCATAGAAGCACAATTCTGTGAGGAGGAGTCAAGAAAGACTTTTGAATGTTCTCTTGGACTTCCAGCTTCGTTAAGAGATCACTACTCTAGACAGAGAGTCCTGACACTTTGAAATACACTCTGCAAAGATCAGCACTTCATCTAAATCTGGAAAAATGTGGATACCCTGTAGCCTGCAATGCATATACCTGGAACTCAACACTTTGTGAACACTCTCTCTCTCTTTTTAAACAAGAAACATCTTTATTAAATTATTACATATGACATGGGCAGTCATACATTTATATGAATGAAAACAAACCATATTGATAAAATTTTATTTGCAAACATTATACATCACTTATAATCTATCCAGTCACTGTCATTTAAACATTATGCAGTTCATTCAAATCCTGCCTCTTCAGACTTTGATTTCCATTTTTAGTAACTGCTTTTTTGGCAGCCACCATAATTAGAATCAGCGAGGCCTTACTTTGTTTAGGCAATTCCGATTCTGTATCATAGCTCAAAAATAATTTCCTTAGTTACACCAATTTGCACACACAGTATCTCTGATAGAGCAGTCTGCAGGGAATCTGTAATGTCTGCCAGCTCCTTACACTCCCAGAAAATATGTTCCCAATTACCTCTTTCTTTCCCACTGCACCTCCAACATTTGCTGTCTACCTGAGGAAAAATTCTTTGGAGTCTACTTGGGATATACAAATACCTATGTAAACACTTCCAAGCAAAGATCCTAAATCTTCTAGACTTTGTTGCATATTTGGGAGACATACAAATATCCTCCCATTGTTTCTTTGTGAATTTCTTACCCAATCTTTATTCTCAACCCTTTCTAACTTCCTCTTATTAATTCCTATAATTATCATGCAACATTTTATATGCCCTATTAATTATTCCTTTTTTAACAGCAGCTTCTGTTCCAAGTTCTGCTAAAAATTCTACCGGTGCTGGTCTGTCACTTAGAATCCCCCTATTTCTTTCTCTTTGCCTATACTCAGATAACAGTCCTTGATAGTAAAAGGCGATCTCTAGCCTGCAGTCCAAATAAATTCCTGGCCTCTCCCCATTCTATTATTTTTCCCTCTCAATTTGCTCTAAATACCTTGGTTATTTTGTCAGTTTTCTCCAATAAATTCCAGCCCACTCTTGCCTATTGTCTACATCCCTAATTGCAGTCATCTCTATCATCATACTCTCATTTTCCCATTCTCATATTTGCTTAGCTTTAGAATACTTTCTACAACTTTATGAATATAATATTCTGCATGGTTGTTGTCATTCTCCTTAAAGATCTGCATCCAAAATCCAAAATCCCAGTCTGTCCTTGTTTCTTGAGACCCCCCCCCCCCCTTCATCATCATTCTTTTCCACTTTGAATTATAGGTCTCTGACTGTGCAATGTATAAGAGCCTTAACTGTGTAGCTCTGAAAAAAAACCTTAAAATCGGACAATCCCAAACCGCCTTGTTCAATTGGAAGAATCAGCTTATTCCCCTTGATTCTTGCTGTCTTTCCCTCCTACATAAAAGCCTTCAGCTATTTATTAATTGCTCTCCACAACTTCTTCTCTGGTTGATAAAAATATGCTTGACCCATGTATAAAATAAATAGACTATAAACATTTTAACTGCTTGTATCTTGCTATCCATATCCATACAACAGAGCTTTCAATTTTTAAGTTTTTGTGTTATCTTTTTAGTCTCTTCCCACATATCCTTAGCTGCCACACCAGAATCCTTTTTAATCCATACTCAAGTATTTAATTTTATTATGTCCCCCATAAATATGGATATTGCTGAATCAATTCATGTGTGGGTACATAATTTATAGCTATTGGCTTTGGTTTTAACTTCATTAATTTTGTATCCCTAAAAGACATGAAACTGCCTCAAAATGTTCCATAACACTGAAATGTTCTGGTTTTGTCAGGTATAAAATAATAGAATCGGCAAACACAGCCAGCTTTTCTGGACTACCATTCCAATTACATCCTTAAATTTCTGAGTTGCTTATTTTCTTTGCCAATGGTTCTAAATTCAGTGTAAATAAAGGGGAAAGAGGACACCCCTGCCTATTCCTCTGCTCAAAAAGAAATTATCAGAGAGGAACCCACTCACTTTAATTTTCGCTTCTGATCCCTCATATATCCTCCAAATCAACCTTATGATTTTATCAGGGAATGCAAATGCTTCCATTGTCCTGCTTATAAACTCTCAGCTTACTCTGTCAAATGCTTTCTTTGCATGAAAACCCACCAACAACAGTGTTATTTTCTTACAGTTTCCCTCTGGATCATCAATTTTCTGTTAATGTTGTCAAATGCTTGCCTCCCCTTCACAAAACCACACTGACCCATGTATACCAATATTGGCAATGCCTTTGCCATTCTTTTAGCCATTATACAGATAAGCACTTTATAATTATGGTTTAGGATTGAAATGGGTCTGTATGAAGCTGCATCTGATGGGTCTTTGCCCTCCTTGGGTATTACAGCTACCACTACTTTCTTCCAGGATGTTGGTACTTCTTCTCCTCTTAAAATACTGTTAACAAAAACCTTCCAGATCTTTTATCAGTTTTCCCTCCTAGCTTCCGAATTTCCTCAGGAATACTATCTATTCCTGGGGACTTTCCTATGGATTGGTTATACGTCACCATTTTCATTTCATCTCCTCCTATCCTGTAAGTAACTGAGCTTCATCTACCTCTAACCTTGGCATATTTAATTCTTCCATAAACATTTCCATTTGTACCTTTTATAGAGCTTCATACTTCCCTGCTTTAAACAGAGTTTCATAAAATCTCCAAAATATTTCTAGTACTTCTACAGGATCTCTTGTTATCTTCCTTGTTACAGGCTCCCTAAGTTTGGTGACAACTCTTTCTTTCTGTTGCCTGACTTGTTGTTCTAAAAGTTTTTGTGCTCTAGCTTTATCATCAAAAAAAAAAAAAAAAAAAAAAAAAAAAAAAAAAAAAAACAGCGGCTTAACAGCAATCTTTCTCAACTCATGCAAATTGTCAAGGTAATCCTTTATTTTCTGCTTACCATTCTGCAACTGCTCCTCTTCTTGATCTATGAGATTCCCTCTATTCTGCAATACTTTAACATCTGTCACTAAAACATCTGTCACTACCTCTAAACAATTCTTGTTACTTTTTAACCATACGTCTCTTTTGTTTACTTCCACCCTATTCTTAAACTCCACTTTAATTTTATCCCACTCCCTAGCTATATTATCTGAAGAAATTTCTATCTTCTCTAATAAATCCTAAATAATTTCTACTACCCATTACTTAAATTCTTCTCTTTTCAAGAGATAGGTGGGAAAGCACCAATGTCTCATTTTTATTTCATTACCTTGCATTTTTATTTTAGTTATTACTGGTACATGATCGTAAATAGTTAATGGATGCATATGAAAACTTTCAATTACGTGCAATGTAGACTTGTGAAATGTAAGTTCTGTCTATTCTAGCCAAGTTTTTGTATTTTGGGGAATAATATATACATTCACTCCAAACTCCTACTAGTGAATTCACATCTTCTATGCAAATATTTTCATAAATTTCTTCAAAACTCTATCCTCCTTTGTTATATCTTCCTTTCTGGGCCCCACAGACATAACTTCCCTGCTGCAAATCAAATTATAGACCCTACTGATAAAGAATATTCCCTGCTGAAAACTGATGATTTCTCCCAGAATTTTCTTAAGCTCCATTATAGCAGTTTTAGGTGGAATATAAATACATGCCAGTGTAATCCACCTCCCTTGCCAGTAGCCCCCTTAGTACTATCTACAATTATTATCTTTTTTTATCCTGTTCTATCACTATTGGAACTCCTCCAATTAATATAAGTACACCTCTTTTCCTTTGTCTCAGGTATTCTGCTGAATAACCATCCTGAAAACCTTTATCATATTTACATGTTCAGTTCTTTCCAAATGTGTCTCCTGTAGCATAGCTATTTGCACTTTACATTTTGTAATATAGCTCACTACTCTTTCTTTTTTGTACATATCTGTGAGACCATTAACATTCAAAGGTAATAGAAAAAGTATCCTTATGTTAAAAGGTTTATTCTCACCTTTTATTTGTAACAGCTTTTTTGTTAAGTATCTAGTTCTACCTTTTCTGCTAAATGCACACACTAATGCTTGGCAGGCTGAATTTAAACACAGCTGTTTCTTGGCATATCCATTTGAGCCTATGTTACATCTTATAAAATGTTTTGTTTTATTGAACACCCCTAAAACCTATTAACTTAATACTAACACACAAAACTATGTACGTCTTCAAATACTGAAGTTTTATGCTTCTAACAGGAACAATTGTCCCAGACTGACAGCCACACCCATAGACTTCGGTTAACCTAAAAGGAAGGTTACCCATGCTAAGATGCATGGTACAGCCTGTGCTTTTACTAAGTGCTGTCTGGTTTTGTGTTATCCTTTATTACTCTCCCAGAATGGTAAAACACTTGAATGCTTTCAGAAAACATCATCTCCTAGCCACTGAAAGAAAGAAGTATTCTGTTTTATTGCTCCTTACCGGACTGTCTCCATGGAGACATGAGAACCAGATACAGAGTTGCTTCTACAAGCATTTATTTATCTATTTGCTAGACAAAAGCTTTATTTTATTCAATGGTCTTTTTTTTAATTTGCTTTCTCGTGAAACTTGTTACTAGATCAAGCCAAGGGACTTATTCCAGTCATTCCCCTATGCAATAATGAAAAAAGCACAACATCAATTTTCTTGTATCATACTCTTTTGACCAAACTTTTCTTCTTTGTTTTTTTTTTTTAAGATTGCAGTGCCTACATTTCTTTAAACTGAACAAAGAGAAAGAGAAAGAGAAAGAAGGAAAAAAGGGCACCCATTTACTTTAGTATCCCCACTACACTTGAAAATAATTGAGAAAACATTACTTTACAGCATGCAGGTTATATCATGCATTATAAAATATTACTGTTAAGAACAACATTTTGTTTTACTTACAGTTAACTCTTTCCCTCATCTTTCTCTTCAAACATTAATGACATGAAATAGGGCATATGCTTAGAGTCTCCTACAAACTTAACAAAGCCACAAATGTCCAATATTTCCAGGTTTTCTTGTTCTGTCATTAGTGCTCTGTAATCCCACACATATTTGTCAATTTACAAGTTGCTGGTTTTATTCCTGTCTATCTCCATCTCCCAAATACAGTCTGCTTCATTTCCAACATACTCTCACTTCTTCTAGTCAACTCTTGTACATTTTTCAGTCTCTCAAGCAGTTTCCATTGAAACATTGGAAAAGGTTTCACTGGCACAGTCTCACTGTGGTCTTTATTACCAGAAGAACAAGAAGCAGAATCTTCTTCTGTTTCACAGCTCACTTTTTGTTGGGCAAACTTCTGCATATCCTCCTTAGCATGTTTGGCATCAAAAAATGATTTTGTCCCTCCAGGAAAGAATATTTTGAAGATAGCTAGACACAGCAGTTTGAATCTCATGCTTGCTTCTCAATATTCCCTAATTAGTGGAATAAATTTACTCCTCTTCTACCTGGTGTACAGTGAGTAATCTTTTTCCACTCTCTACGGTCTCAAACTTAGTACTTTATCGTTCTGCCACAGTTTTGTCAGAATCAATTCCTTCTGCTGGTAGGATTGCATCTTTACTATTAAAGGTCTAGGTTGCTTTCTCGTGGCCAGGCTTGGAGCATACACATGATGTGCCCTTTCAATCAACAACTGTTACTGTGAAATACCAGTTCAGTTGCTTATTTGTGCTTTCATAAAATTAATACAGTCTGTTCCTTCCTGCTTTTCTAGTACAGCAGAAAAACTCAGGTTTTCCCTATGTGCTCTGTCCTCTTATTCCACTATTTTTTAAAAATCTTTCTTGAGCAGACATATTTAGCCAGCCTTTTCTTCATTTTAACCTCTGATTTTTGTAGCTTTATCACCTCACCTGAATATCTGTTTAAAGATTCTTCCATTTTTTCCAGCCTTTTATTTCAGTTGATATACTCCATCACGGTTTCATTTATTTTAATCAGCTCTGAGTACATTTGACTTATTTTTTCTTCTGGATTACTGGGAAGTCATGTCTTGCACCACCCCTGTTGTTTGGACTGCTTTTTGCTGAACAGCTACATAATTCTTCCCAGTCAGTGTTTTTTCCTTACCTTTTGTGATGGATTTTCTTTCAGGTTCTTGAAATTTCTTTTTTGCTGGCTTCCTGAGAGTGCACTTACGTCAGTTAATGAAATTTACCCAAAAATACGAGTTTACTGGCTTTCTCTTTTAAGTTTCTGATTTTACACAGAGAGCTGAAATTAAGCTGTTACTCAATGTGTGATGATCTTGGAAGTCTGCCCTTTGTGAACACTCTTGGTACAGTGGATAGCCCAATGATAAAGTGATCCAGACATACTGAACCTTAAGAAATGCCTGAATTCTGGATGAATAGGAATATAACGAGAAGCATCTTTAAAATCTAATGTTACAAGGAAACTTGAATGTGGAAGAAGAGGTAACAGGTCGAGAACCGGCATCATTTTTAATACAGACACTATCACAAACAGCTTTAGGAAAGAAAGATCCAGAACTGGTGTCCAAGTATTTTCTGTCTTTCTTTGGCAGTAAAAACATGCTTGAATAAAACTCCTTTCCCAGTAGGGAAGGGGGAACAGGTTTTATCACTACGTGGGATAGCATGTGGTGAAGGACAGGTTGAAACAAGAGTCAGTTCTGGAGGAATTACCCCCCTGGAAAGGAGGAATCTCATCCCACTGCCATATGTAACCTTGAAAAATTATCTTCAGAACCCACTTGCCTTGAAACTATCTCCTTCCAAAGAGAAAAAAATGGAGATTCAGACTTCTGGAAGAAAAAAGGGGCTGCCAGAGTTGGGGAGGGGCAAAGTTTCTAACAGTCATTTTGACTTATTGGACTGTCCTTGACTTTGGGAGATTCCAGAATTCTTCTTGGAGCCCCACGTGCTACTTCTTTTTAAACATGTTTACCTGCATTTTGTTGAGACTGTTTATTTTTTCTTAACTGCAATAGGAGTTAAAAGAATCCCTTGGAAAATTTGGAAAAGGAGGGTTGAAAAAATCTTAGAGATTCCTTTATCAGCTTACCCCCTTTCATCACTCTTTTTCATCAACTCTGCAGCAGAGGGGCCAAAACGTAAATCTCTATCCAAAGCAGAATTTAAAATTTAATTTTTAACATCATTTGGGAAGTTCTGAGAACACAACAGTACCAGTGACCATAACCCTTGAAGAAGTATCAACAGAGTCTTACACAGACTGAGTGTGAGTAGTGACTTAAACAATATAATTAAATTATTTAAAGCAGATTTTTCCTCACAAGACAAAACTGAAGATAAAACATTCCTCAAACTTTCACAATTAGAACAAACTTTTAACATACGAGTCCAACAATTCAAAATTCTGAAAATCACGGTTGCAGAAGAACACTTTTTTTCCCATATTTATTAATAATCTCTCCATCTTATTAGAAAGAATAGGATTGGAATTAACTAAGTATTTAGGGGCTGAAGGATTAACAAAAGCTACAGCTTCTGTATCAGTTTTGGGAAGAGTGTATAAAAATGTAAAAGACTGAGGAACCTTTTTACATCTTATCTGTCCTTTTAGGGGCAGCTGTCTGGCTGTCAGGAAAATTTCAGGCAGTAACATATACATCCTTCAAAACTGAGAGAACTGGAGAAACAGGTGCAGGTACTGGAAATTCCTTCTGTAACAGCTCATAATATTTTCTAAGGGAATGAAAAACATCAGTGTTCTCCTACTGAAAACAGTGGCACATTCTAGAAATAGTCTCAGAGGAGAGCTCCCCCCCCCCACACGCACACACATAGGGACAGCCAGAAACTGAGCTCTCTTCTGAGTTGGAATCAGAAATCTGAGGAAAAAAAATGAATCTGTCTCTACATCCTCCTGTCTAGATTCAGAATTTTGAATCTTTTCAGGAAAGGAAGTATCCCTCCTTTCTTTTTCCAGAATCACATTACAAGTATCAATAGCTTGAATTAAACCTTGAGCAAGACTCATTATACTACTTCTGTCTAAGCAAATTTGAGGAGGAGTAGATACTTGTTTAGTTTTCTGTTTTTTTGACATGGAAAACGGGGTCAACAGTGTTACTAATGTCATCAGTGGCTTTCCCATGGATGTGCACAATATTCTGACACAACATAGAAGTTTTCCCTCTTCCCACTCACATGACTGACAGTGGCAGCTCTCCCTTGCCCAATAAATGTCCAAAACACCCACAGAGGACGGGAGTAACCCCTGGTCCATAATGGCTGCAGATGCTACACCAGATGGATCTGGGATAAAAGATTAGATGTTTGAGGAACAAACAATGGCCACAGCACAGCCATCCACCTGAGGCTGAAGCAAATTGATAACCTGCTTTGGTGGCGGGAAGGATCGACTGTCGGACCAGTAGTTCGTTCCACAGTCAGGCTGAAAATGGTGTCTTCTTTCCTGGGCAAAACAAGGAACAGAAGCCAAAAAAAGTCTTTTAAAGTCACTTTTTACACACAAAAACACAGTAAAAACACTACAACATTTTGACAGCCTCAAAAAGTAAAATAAACACAGTTTCTCCACAGGAAAAAAAGTTTTCAATTTCTTTAAACAACTTTTAAACTGACAAGAAAAAAGTGCACTCTCATTTGAAAGTACAATACAGTCTTGCAACAGTCCTTTAAAACACAATCTCTAGCTTAAAATAACTTTCCTGAACAGGAAACCATTAATAAACAATTTTTTTTTAAATGGAAGGCTTTTCCCCAAAGGAGACTTATCTGCTCAACAAAGGAATAGCACAAGCTGACCGTCAATCAACGGAAATCTCAAAGGAGTACACTCTTCTGTAGCAGGAAGGCTCTGGGGAACTTGGCACCCAAACCTGTGTTTTCAGTTAGCTCAAATGGAGCTGACCAATGAAGACTTTGAAAATGGCTGACTGTTATATCCTATGCAGGATACAACCCATATAACTAAGGCTACTGCAGATTATGATGAACATCTCAATGCTTAAACTAACATCTATACTAAACTCTACAAAAAAGAGACCAAGGAGGAGGTTGTAATCAGTGCCCAGCTGCAGGGATGGCACACCATCAACACTGTTCAGTCTATCTATGGCAGCCAGAATGTGAAAGGATTATAATGGGACCACAATGGTAGGGGCTAGCAGTGGGAGTTAACTGGTTCTAAGGTTCTCTAAGATGTCTTGAACTGTAATTACTCAAACACCGTTGCACTGGCCTAGGCATACATTCTTGAAACTACTGCCACAACAATATACATCATCAAAATACAAGTACAAACAAGGGAATAATTTCTCAATCAGCAGACCATCAAAAAGTTAAAAAGGAGCATTTTGGAGGGGAGAGGGCAAGACCACCCGTGCCCCTTGTGGAAGGATTCACCACCTTATTTATTATCCTCACTCAAAGGCTAAAAGGTTGCTCCGGCTCCACGAAAGTATAAAAGATTGAAAAAAAACTCTCTCAGTCTTTCTCTGTATCAGCATGACCTCAGAGAAATAATGAAGGCCAGTATGAAAAATGACACATTGTTAGAATAGGTGATCAAAACGGTATATGGGAAGACATCAGTGGCTTAAACAAATAAGACCCAAGCAAATGGATTTGGGCTGCTTAAAGGGAACTGGTCTTAGGTGTGTCAGACATTAGCTGATGTTCCTCCCTGCAGTTGCTCCTTTTGGGAATGTAAGGTTTGTAACTTGTTCTCAGTCAAAAAAGCCCTATGAGCTTTGTCCTAGCACTGATTATTAACATCTCTGAATATCCTATCCTGGATTTACTCCCATGCATGTAGCACATCGGGCAACGAGCACCCTTCAGCACTCGTTTCTGTAGCAGGGATGGGTTTTACAGGGTCGGGTTGATAGCCTGAGGACTAACCCTCCTCAGAGGGTGCCTGAATACCCTATAAACTGCAGAAAATAATGAACATTGTTCAAGCCCCAAGTAGTACAAAGAAGATCATGCTTCACTGCCATTCTTGTTTGTTACCCACACAGGAAGAGGTTTTGAACTTTTAAAAGCCAGATTACAGGATAATTCCAAAACCACATCATTTGCAAATGCAGACTTTGAAAACAAAGAAGTAGAAGGCACAGGGTACTGAGAATACTGCACAAATTCTGTTTCCATGTGTTCAAAGAAAAAGAACTGTAGGATACTCACTAACTGTGCCTGGCTTAACAGAATAACAGAATGTGAATTAATATACATTTTTGTAAATCACCACATTTTCTCCAAACGTCACCAATTTTAGGAGGGATTAAGAGGGACAGAGCTAAAATTTGATTTGAAATCAGAGACACTTAAGAGATGTGCAGCTGCTACAAGGCATGCTGCATTAAACACCTGGACATAAACTAGAAAAAAAAAGTCTGCACTTCAAGGCATTGGTATGTATGCTGTGGTACATCACCCTAACAAGCTGTTATCTTGTACCTGTACATATTTACTAGCAAGTATCTATGGTGAGCACTGTACTCCCTGGCTAGCATATTTACTCACCCCGCATTTTGTGTGGATTCAGCTTCTGCTGTGCAAATGGCTCTAATGGCTACGAACTATCAGTCTTTCCGCTGTTCCATCCAAACAGCTAAAAATTACAGTTGCCTTAGGAACTTGCAACAAATGCAGACATTTAAGTAGTTTTACTGTTGCAGACTTCACTTAGGAATATCATGCCATGCAAGTAGCCCATGATTAGAAAGTCTTCCAAAACTATTTCCTTCCTAGGATTTAATCTGACACCTTGTTTCCGAAACCAAGATGTCAGAAATATAAAGTGTGCATTGGCTGGCACCATCTTTAAACCTTTCTTACCCTGGTAGAATCGAAGGAGAAAAAAATCCTACCCAGAGCACAGTGGACCAGGTGTTGACTCCATCTCTGTTCATGTCTAACCAAAGGTGACCAATCCTGAAGCTCCACAGAGAAGGGCTCATAAAACAGGGATGTAGGCATAATTTCAAGCAAGGAGAGAGGAGGATGATTAAATATAGATTCCACCCCAACCCCATGAAGAAAGGGAAAAGTTGGAGGGAACAAGGACTGCAACAGTGAAGCTATTTAAACATTTACAATTGCGTTCCGAACACAACTGTACTATGTTCATTGTAACTACTGCAGTCTTCACTTTTGGGAAGACTCCCAAAGCAGTGATAGAAAAGGGGGGATGACTAATTATTTGGAGATTAGTCCTTACAGGACAGCTGTGACAAACCCTTTCCTAGCTTTGGATACAGCCTCTAGGTTGTAGTTAAAAACTGCTTAACAGAAAGTCTGGAATAAGGAGTAGTATTCATGGATAAGCAGGTTAAAATAGCAGAAACATGAACTTTACGGGCATTTAGTGTAAGCCAGAGATGGAATACCAGAGCACTGGTATTCCATGACCAGTGCCCAGTTTAGCCTGTTTGGGATCTAGGCCCCTGAACAACAGAAAGAGAATATTTTCCATTTTTTAGGTATGATTTTCTTGTAGTAGACTTCCTAGCCTCTTTCATAATGCTTACCACAACTTCTGAATATTTGTGCCTGCCGTTGATAAATATGAGATCATCCCTGCTCTCGCTCTGTGTCCAGACTGGGATGAAGTAGAATCTCGTGTTCTGATTTAGGAGGTCCACTTGTTGAGGCACTATATTGTGTTTTCCCAATTACCATTTGGAACAGCAGAGGGAACAAGTTTTGCCTTGGCCAAAAAGGAGCTATGAAAATCATCTTGGCTTTGTCTTGCACTTTTGTCAAGATCCAGGGAATCAACAGTAATGGACGGAAGGCATAGAAAAACAGACCTGTCCAATCCAAGGAGAAGGCATCTATCATCCAGGCTCCTGAAGTTGCAGACTTTGTATAAAACTGTCTCAGCTGCCTGATCAGATGTGAAGTAAACAGGTCTATCACTCTGGCATAACCCACCTGCTTGTTATATTTAGAAATGTGTCCCTAAGAAGCATCAATTTATGCAGGTCTGCATATGTTTGGCTCAGCTTGTCTGCCATGTACAGCACATCACTGTGCTATTGTCTGCTTGGACCTGGAGGATACACTCTAGCTCATTTGGTATAAAACTGTGTTAGCTAGGATGAGAGCCATCATTTTTCGCTATTGACATAACTGACCCTTAAACTGTGTAACCAAACCCCAAGGACCTTAAATCCTTTCATATGGGCTTCCTAAACTACATTCAAGGCATCTGTCATCAGTGCCACAGAGTGCTTCTTTTTCCTGCAGGAAATGTCCTTGCCGGCAGAATAAAGGTTTCCAAAGGATGGATATGTTGGCTACATCTGTTCTTTAAATATTATTTGGTCTTTCTCAGAATGCCTGCTGCCTCTTGATCAGTTACTCCTTTTCAGTGATCATTTCCTTCTTATAGTACAGCGCAAACAGATTTCAAAGCATTATTTTGTTGCCCCAGGGAAGAAGGCCCTGCACTGAATCATGTGTACAGTAGTTCCCAGGATGGTCTGTGTCTGGGAAGGAATGTGGGAGGATCTCTTCCAGTCCCAGCTGCAAAACTTTTTTTGGGCGAAGTTCAGGGCAGCCAAGATGGACTCTGCTACAATGAAGCAAACATCTATATAAGGAAAGACTTCCCTTTTTCCTGCAGAAAGCTATTACTACAGCCAGACACTGTGAATACTCTAGGCAACGCTGCTGAGCCAAGGAGCATAACTCTGAATTGATAATGGTGCCACGCTGCTGCAAATCATAAGAATTTTATGTGTTACTTGTTTATAGGACTGTGTAGACATGCATCATATACAGCCAGAGTTGCCATGAATGCTCTTTGTGGAATGAGAGATAACAGTCCCTGCAAGGTGAGTACTTTGAACTTTGGCACCTTCATTAATTGGTTTAGACGGGAAAAGTTTAAGATTCATCTCCAAATACCGTACTTCTTGTTATCAGGAACAACCTAGAGTAAGACCCTGTATCTTACTCTGCCCAGAGGCACTCTTTCAATCACTAATGTGTCTGCCACATCTTTGAGGTATTAACTGTGCTTGTTCCTTGGGAACTGGTGGTATATCTATGAACTTTTTTTCGAGAAACTGAAGGACAAGTTAGATGATCAGCAAGACCTAGGTTAAAAGGAAAAAGGAAAAAAATCTCTACAGGGATTATCTAACAGAACATTCTTTTAGTTTTTCCCCAAGGACCCAGGAAAGTCAAAGACAGCAATACATTTTGTTTAATATCAATGTACATTCCACTCCCAGCATAACCCAGTAACACGCACTCTTGATTTTCCTTCTTTACCGCTGCCACAGCCTTAATTGTCTGGTCGTATAGTACTGGAAACCAGGACAACGGATGCAGTTTTATAGGAAAACGGGTGCTACTGTGGGATCCTTGATGGGGTTTTACTTTTGAAACACTAATCCTAGCTCTCTCTGTGCAAAATACTGTATCTTAATGGACTGCTAAACAAAAATGTTCTTGCTCATACTTGTCTTAAGGAACAGCCATGGTCAGGCTGAAGTGGGCGCACTTAAGTCTTGACTGCAGCAATATAGCCTCCTGGCATCTACCAGGAAGGAAAGACACTGCTCTGAAACCCCACCACAAGATGAGACAGATGGTCATCAAATCAATCCCACCCACACTGCCAACCATCTAATGAGGGGGATGCTACATGAACCATGTTCACTGGTAGTGCAGTCTGGAACAAACTCCTATGACAGTGGTCCAGTTGCTACAAAACCCAAACAATAATGTGAGTTGGTGTATAACTGCTATGGCAAGGACATCATCTTATGAAAACACAAACATGTTTACTTCAGAAACTATATTTAACCTTGCAGTGTGCTAAAGGATTTGAGGTAACAAGGAGGAAATACTTGAGATACTGACATTTTGTGAACAGGAAGGAAATATGACAGCTGTAGAATAAGAAATGGAAATAATCCACTGACAGTGACAGATTTGTGCAGGGAAAGAAAAGTGGATCCTCACAGGCATGAGAAGTGCTACTCAGGTCAGCTATAAAAGATGATCACATAGGAGCGGTGGATGTTATGGGGAGTTTCAGGGCAGGCAAAACTGATTCCATGAAAATAGGGGCATGTAGTAATATTTCTAAGAGATGGGACAAGATGAAATAGGTTTGGATGGGACAGGATAGGAAGAAAGAAAGTTGGCATTAGTGAATTAGTACTGATCTTCTGTGCCTTCCTGAGGTTCTCCTATGTGGGGAGGGTGGGAATCTAGCCAATGGAATTATACATTTTGGGATAAAATACTAGAAAGAAAAAAAAATACTACATTTGGTTCACAGTCTGGAAATGAATAAAAAATCCTTGTTCATTAAGCAGCATGCCTCATACAAAGGAAGGCAGGCTGAAGGAAGTAGCATTTCATCTGTACTCTTTCTAAATACCCAAAATACGTCAGTCTCACAGGCTGAAATTTTCCAGAATCCTATTAAGACCATGACACCAGCAAACCATGAGTAATATACATTTCTAAACATTCCTTTAAAAGGTGTTCTAACAGATAAATCAGTTAGTACAAAAACAAATGTTATTTTCATTTATTT
This sequence comes from Protopterus annectens, assembly GCF_019279795.1. Classification (NCBI taxonomy): domain Eukaryota; kingdom Metazoa; phylum Chordata; order Ceratodontiformes; family Protopteridae; genus Protopterus; species Protopterus annectens. Next base: position 807,668,488 of record NC_056748.1, on the reverse strand, counting down.
ATACTGTGTTAGTTGGAGTAACATACCGATCCAAAGTGGTAACAAGTTTATACACATCTCAGACACAATTCGCAAACAGCTATATAACAGGAACAATAGTAAACAAATGATTACAGGGAGTTAAAGGTAGTGGGCATGTGTACCTTTAAGCAGACACACACAAGCTTGTGCCTCTCTTTTCAAACACTTAATGATGTTTACTTCCCAAATCAAGTAGAGATGTACAGAATAGCTCTGGTGTAAATTTGCTTCTACCTATCCCATCATCAAGACAAGCCTTAAAGGAGGTCTAAGTTGTACTTTGTTTCATCTACAGTCATAGCTTCTTCCATAGGCTAGGAATACATTGATTTACAGAACTAGCCTTCTCTCTCTCTCTCTTTTTTTTTTATTTCTCCAAGTCTTTTGGGTTTGTAACACCATGACAAGATTGGACCGCATTCCTAAGTCAAAGTATGATTAAAGTTCATGAAATTAGTATTGTTTAAATTTTTAACGTTAGCCAGAAGTGCTCTTCACAGCACCCAGTGATGACACCTCCTGCAATTCAATATGGAGTTACATATACTGGTAACATATCTAAGTACGACTGTAAATTTTTTTATAAGACCCGTTGCTCCTACTACTACTGGAAATGTCTGGGTATTCTTCTTCACATTGCCCTTGTTTCTGCCCGAAAATCCTGACATTTGATGACTGTGTCTCTCTGTATATAAAGACTGTAGTCACTGGGTGTAGCAATTTCAATGATTAATGCTACTTTTGTCTTCTTTTCATGGACTACTATATCTGGTTTTCTCGCATTTATTTTTTGAACTGTTGGTAATGAGTGATCCCATGTGATACAGACTTCATCATTTTCTATAATGCTTTGTGGCTCACGTTTCCAGTGTTTTTCAGCTACTTCAGTATTATAATGTTTGCACAATCCCCAATGCAAGTCTTGCCACATTATTGTCTTTCAGTATACAATCCTTCTGCTATTAGTATATCACAACCAGCAATAAGATGTGCAAGTGTTTCCAATTTTGTTTTACAAAACCTACATTTGTCTGTTTCTCCCACATACTTAACAGACTTTGTAAACCAACATGTACTTAGTCAACTATCTTGGGCCACCAATATTAGCCTTTTGTCTTTTGGTTTAAATTCACCCCTCCTCAACCATTCCTTTGTTCGATCCTATCCTTCCTATGAGTCTTATTTATTGCTAGCTATATACTGGTCCCCAGTGCAGGTGTCTGTAGAACCACTGGCTTTGTGAATTAATAGAGGCCAAATAGGACTGAGACTTTCTTGGCTTGAAAAATGAGACACGGATTACCTTGAAGTAGCCTGTAGGCTACTGAGTATGAGGAGAGCCAGGCTAATCAGTTAGGATAGTTTAAGGATTTAAGGCCTTTAATCTTGATTAGGTATCTTTGGGGTTTTTCAATTTGAGCAATGTATTTGGATTTATACATCTCAAGGGGGCACTGTATTCAGTGATGGGCCTGAGAAGAGAATACAATAGTAGGATGACTTCTTTAGAGGGTGAAGATATTTCCTTGGAGATTAACTGGGCCAATCCTAAATATGGTGGAAACATGAAGATTAAAGGAGAAAGAGTTCCCACATAAGTACCCATGTCTCTTAGGATCATATCTGTCTGAAAAAGAGTACCATTTATAACATATGAGGTGGAGGAGAAGCTTGTTTTTTTTGCTAAACACCAGTACACTGCACATTTTTGAATTTAGCTTGAGACCATTTTGAGTACAACAGGTGTGTGCATATTCCAGCCCTTGCTACAGCTGTTTAGTATCAGTGTATAAGTAGATAACCATGGCCAACATGCACTCATCAGCAAACTTGGTCAACTAAACTTCTGGGATACTGGACTGGATGTCTGCAAAATAAATGCCAAACAGGACATGGCCCAGGACTGATCCCCATGGTACCCTACTAATTATAATTCTACGTTTAGAAAGGGTACCAGCAACTTTCACAATATGGGATCTATTGGACAGTGAATTTGCAATCCAACAGACAATACAGACATCAAGTCTGCCTAATTTTTATATAATACCTACACAGAAGATAGTGTTAAAAACCTTGGCCAGTTCATTTTATGCTGTGAATGACCCTTATATGTAGTCTCCATAACCTTTTAAAAAAAGTTTACTATGTTCAGGAGACAGGACCTGCCCTTCACAAAACCAAACTGATTATGATCTAGATCAGTTAAGTTGCCTACACCTGCAGAAATGAGATCTGCTATGATACATTCCATGGCTTTGTATATATGGCTGTTGAGGCTGAAAGGCCTAAAATCACCTGGGTCTGTACAGAAGTTACCCCTAGTGTAGGGTAGTCACAATGGCTGTTCTTCAGGCATCAGGCATAGACCCTGTGGACAGGCTGAGATTGAAAAGTTTACGTACAGGTTCAGATAGTGCACACCTGGCAATGATGAGAATGCAGCCTGATATGACGTCTTTCCCCAGGAAGCATTATTTTTAAAATATGACCTGTTCCAATGTAATTTCAGGGGGGAGCCACATTTTCAGGGATGCTGGGGGCAACAATGTGAATACGTGTGATAAAGTTATCACTAAATTTGTCTGGTAATACATTGTCTATATTCACAGGATTCAAATAGGTGATAGCATTATATATGAACTTTATGCATTGTTTGGCATTATTCCTTAATTTTTCTGACAAACCTGAAGAAAAATATGAAGTTTCCTTTGGCATCTGTAGCTACCTTAAGATTATGTACTGATTTACACTTTCTAATACTGCTCTTAAAATCCTTATTGGCATATTTCATTGTGGTCCTAATGTAAAGCCATGGGGATTTCTTACAACTTTACACTATTTCCATCTTCTGCTACACAGTTTATTAACACTGAAATTCCCCCAATACAGGTTTATTCTTGAATTTTCCATTATATTTAGGGCAGACAGGCTCCGACTTTTCTATAAAGCTATTTAGGTGCCAGTAAAAGTTGTAAGTGGATGTGGCTGCCCTCTCAGTTGGATCCACTTGCAGGGAATTGTTGGGAATTTTGCACAGGTGTTCTACAAGCTGAAGTAGGCTTGACTTGGATAAGCTACTACAGAAAATGTCAAAATGGCGGTGGGTTGGTACCACTAAGCCTGACAAAAAGGAAGACCAATTTTTGATCAGACATAACCAGGTACGACGAGATGAGGGGTGGGGTACAGAAGGGTTAGGCTCATAAAGACCAGGTCAAGAATATTAGATACCCTTGGGAATAGTTTTACAATTTGCTCCTATGCATTGGTATTAAACTCCAGAAAATGCTAAGCATATCCATTTTTAGAGGTATAAGTATGCCAGTTAGTTACTGGGTAATTTTTATCCCCTACCAAGAAGGTACTTGTTTTAACATTTAACTCCTCAATGGTGTTGATGTCATTTCTATAATCTTAAAGTGGACATTAATGGAGATCTGTAGCTTGCAGTAAATCAATATCTGGATTTGCCAAGGGTGATTTGTATATCAAGGAGATCTAAGTTAGAGTTGTAGTTAATTTGATGTGAGGTAATGGTGCTTCTGACAAATACAACCACTCCCCCACAGTTAGGGCCTGAAGGCATGATAGGTGCTAAACCTTGGTACAGATGAAATGCTGTCAATGCACCGAATTCCATGTCTCAGTAACTACATAAACATGAACATGTTTGAGTTACAGGAGGACGTCTTTCGATAAATTCTTAGGATTGAGTAGTGCCATCACGATGTTGTCAGACTTTCAGTGTGCTATGTAGGAATGTACAGTAAAGGAGCAGTAAAGAAAACCTGTTATTAGAGGTGTACACCATCTTTGATGAAACAGGAAATCTTATCTACCATCTTATCCCACACTGATGCATACTAGATCCCCTTACAATGATATCAACTACTTAGTCAATTAAGGACTATTACCTTGTCTTGTATCTAGTGATCATTCCTGGTGAAGGCAAGATACTACTCAAGACAGTGAGTTTCCTGTCTCTATTAGATTCCAAGCAAGTTCCATCATGTTTTTCTGCATGGGCCTCTGGTAGGTGCACCTCAAATCATTCAAGCCTGCATGGGCCATCACCCAGACAGGATATCACAAAGGCTGGAAATGACAAGAAGTTTACAGTTACCATGTTCTTATCCAGTCTGGTGAATGTGTCTGTATGTCTAAATACAAAGTCATCTACGACTACGGTATTCCCCTGTGTGGAAGCAGATTTATTTGGCCTTATGGGTTCCTTGTTTGAGCTGTGTGGGTCTGCATTATGTGTGAATGAGTAGATATTGCGGCTCTATATTAGAACTCCGAGCATTTGAAATGTCAAGTGTTCTAATATCGACCCGCTGAAAATATCGAAGTAACAGGAAACCAAATTCTTTCCTAGGGAAAGAATTTGGTTGTCTGTTTCTGTTGCTTCGGTATTTTCAGTACTCTGGTGGAAAGTTATGGGTCGGGTTCATGTAAGTGTGCGATTGTGTGGATGTGTGGGTTAGGGCGCGGGTCAGGTAAGTGTGCAACTGTGTGGACGTGAGGGTTAGGTGAGTTAGGGTTAGGGCGCGGGTGAGGTGACTGTGCAATAATGATGGACCTTAGGGTTAGGGTTAAGGTAAGTGGATAGTTAGTGGTGTATGTATAGTTTAGTGCAGGGTTAGGTGTAAGAGTTTAGGTGTGTGTGTGTGTGTGTGTGGATTGCTGTTTGTTTGGTGTGCTTGTGTTGTGTGTATGTATTTTGGAACAGCAAATGTTTTCCCTAGGAAAAAATTTGCTGTTCCGAATGTTCAATGTTTTTTTTTTCGATTGCTAGGGTTCGATATTAGAACACTCGACATTTTGAATGTTTGGTGTTCTAATATAGACCCGATATTGCCAGGTGTGCGGGAGGCTAAGATCTTGAGTGTTTTAGGAGGCTTTGGCAAATTCTTCTTTGCAGCCTCAGCACAAGTTATCAACCTAATTGGGGAAATGTGACTAATGTACTGATGTGAAACTGTGGAGGTCTGATGTTTACTGGCAGTGGATTGATGTGACAGATTTACCTTCATGTTTCTTAACTATTTACATCTCTTGCACATTGCACTATCACTATACTATAATATGGAGTGCTTGAATAAGATGTATGAAAAAGGTATATCAAACAAATATCACATCAAACCTGAAATGTACATTATGCACTCATTCACGGATGCCTACTTTATCTTACTCTAGACTGCACGGAAGGCACAGGCTATGGCAGAGAAATAATTCTGAACAGAGAATATGGAGTATCAGTACTCTGCAAATCTGTACATATGGGTTACTGCAGAATATCAAGTGTGTGCTTGGTCAACAGCTGTTTAATCAACTACACTGGATCACCTAAGCAGCTGACAGGCATGTGAGATCGCACAATTCCCAGGGTTTAAGAAAATGCCCTTATCCCATGTTTGCGCAATCTCAGTTAGTATATATATGAGTAGCCAGGGTTGAAAACATAGTGTTTTTATTTGTTTTTTATTTTTTTTTATTTTTAAGTTTTGCGTGCACCAAGGCCGTTTCGCGTTGCATGAATACTGGTGTATCAGCATCAACATTTTCAATGTTTTGCCAGTGGAGTTTAGGTGCCATGAACCCCTTCTACCACACACACAGACACACACACGTGCACACACACACACACACACACACACAGGTGCACACACACACACACACACACACACGCACTCACACACGCACTCACACACGCACTCACACACGCACTCACACACGCACTCACACACGCACTCACACACGCACTCACACACACATTCATAAATATATGCATGCTAATAGATTTTTACTTATTTGTTAACTTAGGTAAGCAAAATAGACACAAGTGACCCTTTTCAGGGGCAAGCCTGATAGCACTGATTAACTGACTGGCTCAGGATCATACAGGAAGCAAATAAACGGAATCAAACTCAAATAGAAGAAGCAGTTCATTAACAGCTTATAGCCTTAACCTCTGTGCTAAATGCCAGACACTGACATGAGAAGATGCAGTAAGAGTGAGATAGTTATAGGAAGCTGCATGTCATGTGGTATACTTGCTTTTAGAGTGTTCATTCTGAATATAAATCTCATGGACACTAGACTACATCCTCAGTGAGAACTACTAAAAAAATAAGAAATATAGCTGTGTAATGGAAGAAGCAGAGTTTTTAACCTAAAGTTTATTTAAAAATGTAGAATTCTAAAAACATGAAGTTACATATAACCTCTTATAAAATGATATCCCAACAAAATAAAATTAAGGTTCAACATTCGTCATTCAAGTGTTCCTGAAAAAGTCTTTTCAATTATGCTATATTTGAGTGTAGTTCTTTGGTAAAATATTGCTGAGGAGCTTTCAGCAGTTTGATGCCAATGTCCAAGACTATTTAGCTCTGATGAGTTTTCATTAAGGTCTAGGAGCATAAATTAAATATCTTATAAGGGTGGAATGTCATCCTGTGCTACTATGACTGCTGAAGACCAGTTCCTTTGCCAGATAATCTGACTGAAGGTACAACCCCACAGCATAGAATAGGAATCTGCATCCAGTGTCTGACAGCTTCAACATAACATAAAACTTGTCCTCACTTCTTATGTTTACATGCAGGACAGTGATGCCAATTACCCAATTATTTATATGCTGTGACAGCTAAAGTCAGGGCACAGGTGAAATGATACCTCAACATTAAGGCACTCTCCCAGTCTTTTATCCCTCTTAATTGTCAACATTTTCACAGAACGTCCAGTTTTGGTCTGTTCCTCATAAAAGTTGTGGTTTTCTGGTGTATCACTGAAGAAGGAAGTCATTAAATAATGACAGACATTTGAGTTGCAGACTTCATATCCTTCAGAAAATTCTCACTAATGTAAAACCTGTTATTCTAATACCTTCTTAAGTTTATAAGAGCTATATTTAAAATATGTCCCCATTTCTTGGCATATGTACCCCCATTATTTTGGCTTTGTCCAGACTTCTTGCTCTAAGACTTGAGAGGTATGTAGTCTTTTTGCCTAAGCAAGCTCAAAGAAAATGTATTTATACTCTTCACTTCTGTGCACCCTAAGTGCTACGTTGTTCAAGCCATTTACTCCCACTGCTGATACAATTTCCTGGAGCACAATGCTCTCTTTGGTTAAGTGGGATGAAAAATTCAAAGTGAGGTCAAAAATTTCCCCAAGCATACCTAAGGTATCCAAGACCTCAAGAAGGCTCTGTGATAGCTTATCCAACCATAATACACAGTTCCTAGCAAAAAAGCAAGTCTGAAATCTTGCATTCTTGGTTAAATGAATGCTCCAATACATTCAACAATGGTTAAAGTACAGGTCGAGGGTTCCCATGGTTAACAGAAACAGCAAGGGGAAACAGTAGACACATTTACTACAGTCTTATCTTCTTGTCATACAGGTGAAGGCAAGTTTGGGTATTGGTTCCTACTTTAATAAGTAGGAAGCTGAATAAAATCTTACACCATGTAACAAATTCTTCCTTTATACTAAAACTCTCTATGGCATACTAACTGAACTTTGCTACTTAAATGCGTTGTTAAAGTCAAGGAATAATGCTGTCCATGTTCAATTCAGAGCTTCTTTACCCAGGTAAACATGCAGTTTTGCTTGTCCCATTTGAAAGGAACCCATCTGTATTGCTTTGGGACCACAGGATAAAATTCTTCATCCACTACTACATACACTAGTCCTGCAAGGCAGTCCATTCTTATACTTTTCAAAACACCATGAGGTCCAAGTACTGCACTAAAGGTGCCATCTGACATTGGCCTACCATCAGACAAAGGAAATCTAGGTTGTGATATGACAAAGCAATAGTTATCATTTCCACCTTGGTAATCAAATGCAATAAAATGGAAATGAAGTAATAGTAATTGATCTCACTGGCTATGTTGGCAGTGTGTGCCAGACAGTTAAATCTTGTTTATGAGGATCACTACAAATCCATGTTCTTCTCAGAAACTGACAGTAAGGAATAATCTTCTAAGTAATAATCCACACTGAACATCTTAAGCTTGTTGTCCAGTTCCAGTGGATCACTACAAATAGGTCTTACTCTCAACTCTCCTCAGAGACTCAAGATTAATAATAGTCCTTGATCTCAGTTCCTGAGAGTAAGAAGCATTTCTAGTGATCCTCAGGAGTTGGAACAACAAACTGAATATTTACGATGTAGAATCCTAGATAGAGGATTTGACAAAAAAAGGCAAAATAAACAGCATGGGAAAATGCATGGAACCATGCTAGGTCAGATTGTCTTAAGATAGATATAGAAAAAACTATTATCTAGTACAAGTGATTGACCATCACATTTTGCAGATACCTTTGGTAGCAACATCTAAAAGTGAAATAGGTTTTTGACAGTTTTTTTTTTCCATTTTAAGAACAGATATATTTTTTAACTACTGTGATGTCAGAGAGATGTCAATTTATATACAGAAAAAGAACACAAAAGTATACTGGACAACAGCTTTGTGTGTATGAGATTTCATATAGATAAGAAGATGGCCAACAATTTATTGGCAGCAAAACAATGGGGAGTTTTCGATGTGTAAATTGTACTTTCTGTATCACCATAATAAAGATTAAAACATTTACATATAAGAATACCCACAAAACTTAAGAGATCAAGGAACTCATCACATGTAGCATTTCACGTGGACGAATCATCATGTCCCTTTAAACAAATAATTTCACTTCACTTGGGCTACCTTACAAGTACATGAGCTGATCAGATGACTAATGTGGTCAAATGTCTTTGTAAGGTCAGGGAAGACATACCCTATGAAATTACTTTTGTCCATGTTCAGGAGAATGGTATCAGTGGTATCTGATTTTTTTACCATCCTTTAAGTCATGCTGATATCTCAAAGGAATATCATATTGCTGGAGGTACTCACAGATTTTGGTGTAGACTATCTTTTCAAACATTCCCCTTCTGCTAGGAGAAGTGAAACAGCTCTAAAGTCAACTGCTGAGTTGAGAAAGGTAGTTTTAGGGAATGGTCACATGGCAGCAATTATGCATAGGTTAATGAAGGGACAAGTAAATGTATTTTGAGTGGTTTTAGTGTATGGTTTGCAGAAAGTCTAATGAACCAGGGACAGATGCAATTTTATCCTAATGAGCTATAATGGCTGAGCTAAATCCCAGTTTCTTTTTACTACATTTAGAATTCTCTCAGAAGTCATCATTATTTTAATTCATTTCAAACTAAAGAAGTACATCTTTTCCCTTAGTTTTAAACTTGTACAATGTTACAGAATGTATGATTAAAGGACCCTGTTATTATCTGCTGACCTTGTTCTGCTACTGACTGCTGTTAAATGTGTGACAGTCAGCCAAAGGCAGAGTATATGCTACTGTCTCACCAGCCAAAAGCAGAGTATATGCTACTGTCTCACCATTTCCAACAAAGTAGTCTTTTTTTACTTGCCCTTAAGACAAATGTCTTAAGAGGTGCTTGCCTTTTATTCTTACAAACGTGCTTTAAGATGCTTCCCATGTTACCACACAGGTAAATTATAGCTGTATAAAGTTACCACAACAGTAGATGTTTCAATGCTCAATGCAGTACTAGTCTAAGCTATATGGTTTATATCCTGCAAGGTTATAACAGCTGGACAGCTTTCAAACCTTCAGGGCAACTTCCACACTCCCTAACCATTAGTCAGCTCGAGTTGAGCTAACTAAAAAGATATGTTTGGGTGCCAAACCTTTCAGAGCTTTCATGCCAACAGAGACAGGGAGGCTGATCCCTAAAAGGAGAATGCTAGGAACAACATAAAGTAAAGTCCACACTCGGGCATAAACACATCAAGAAACAAGGGGAATGGAGGGAGGGAATGGCTACTGCAGCAGTTTTCATTCGAACATCTACTGTTATGGCAAGTTTACTTACACAACTGTACTATGTTCTTCATCTTGATTACTGCTGCAGTAGCATAAGCGATATGGGTAGATTACCATAGCTTACACATTTTGTGAGGTGGAAAGAGGACAGTTCAGAAGCCCCTGGATATTGGTCCTAGCAAAGACTGATATACATCTAGAGAAGGAATTAAGCTTATTGTGCTTTGTAAAAGTACACACAGATAAAAAGTTGATGATTCTAGAATACCTCAAGAATCTAACTCTTTACAAAAAGCCATAGATGAAGACAAGGCCCAGGAACAGTAGGCCTTGACCCTGCCTGGAATAGTTTTGTTGAAGTGGGAATAACAAAATGTTAACAGCCTTAGACAACCATATGGAAAAAGCCTGCTTTGACACAAGTTGTCCCATCTTCTCACCTTCACAAGAAATGAATAACTGATACGAAGATCAGAAAGAGTTATTACTGTCAAGATAGTATCTGAGTTGTCTGTGAATATCCAACAATAGAATAGCTAGGGTGGGGCGAAAGGGGCGTGATCAGCCAATCTGTATCTTTCTTTACCAGCACTTGCGGTCACACCTGAGCACTGAAGCACTCCTTGTGTGGTCTAAACTCTAGCACTCTGCTACAGTTAGTTCCAAAAAAAAAAAAAATGTTAACTATAACCTGAGCACTGTAGCGCTCCGTGCACACAGGGTAAACCCTAAGCATACATTTATACATATACATTATACAGTTATTATAATTTATTTAAAAAATTTAAAAAAAAATTAAAATTTATTTTTACTTATTATACATTTATACATTTGTAGCATGCAGTTTACTACAGTTTAAAAAGGAAAAATATTTTTTCCCCCATTAAACTAAAGCATGAGCGCTATACGAGTCGAGTCAGAGTATGTTGAAGAAGGGTTGGGGTATGCACAGAGAAACAGGACCTGAATGATTGGAGTAGGGGAGGGTGTTGTGCAGCTGGCCACCTGGTTGGTGTGCCTGTAGAAGGAATGTCCATATTTTTTTTTTTTGTTCTTAAACACAAGAGCTGCAGTGGGGGGGGGGGGGGCTATAAATTTAACTGTAATGAACCAACTGCCTATCGATCGGCTTATTGCAGTGAATGAAGTGCCTTTTTTTCAGATGAGTGTTCACAGTACAGGTATAGGGTGCTGGTTGAATTAGCTAAGCTTCTGATATCAAATATCCTTTCTCCCTCATTTTTAGGTTCAGGAAAGAAAATGGGAATATGGATAGTTTGGCTTAAATTAAAATAAGATACCACTTTAGGCATAATAGAAGGATTAATTTTCAAAGAAACCCTGCCATTGTGGAAAACGAGATAGGGTTGGACTCACCATAAGAACTTGCAACTCAGATACTCTTCTTGCAGAGGTCACAGCAATCAGAAAATCTATTTTCTATGTTAAGAGCCTCAAGTAAGCCAGGTTAGCTGGTTCAAATGGAGCAACTGCTAGCTTCTCTAACACAAAACTAAGATCCCAAGGAGGGACCACTGTCTTTCTTAAAGGCCCATTATGCAAAACCCCTTTAAAAAACATTTTGACATTAGAATGCATTGAAAGAGGAGGATTCAAATGGCAGACATACTGAAATGGCTGATAAATGAACTTTGACTGGGCAGTAAGAAAGACCGTAGGATAATAATGCACAGAAATATTGTAAAACCAGAGAACAACTAACCCTGAATGGGTGCTGGTTATGCTGCAGGCACCAACAAGAAAACTTTTCCCATTTGCTAATATATGATTTTCTAGTAGCAGGTTTGTTGCCTCCATTAGTACCTGCTGCAATAAAAAGGTGTCAAAAGGGAATTACAACCCTATCATCCAGGCAGTCAATTGAAGTTAATTGGGGTTGGAGTGTATCCAACACCACTGATCTTGTGTGAGTAAATCCAGTTTGTGAGTAAGTCTGTGGTAATTTCCCCTGGCCATTTTCAAAAGGAGGGGAACCACTGTTTCCTGGGCTACATGGGAGTCACCACAATGATCTTGGATGATTCATTCTGATTCTTTAGATGTACCGTGGATATTAGTGGAAAGGGTGGAAATGTATACAGAAACATACCTGTCCAAGGAAAACAGAAGGCACCTGTCTTTTCTGTATTCCAAGACTTCTTGCATGGAGACCTGAAGCAGAATTTTGTCAGCTAATTGTTCAGAGAGTAGGCAAATTGGTCTACTTGAGAACTCCACACGAATGGATCAAAACTTTGAAGACCCCACCTGATTTAGTTTTCATTCATGAGAGTCTGCCATTTTCCCGTTCAGCTTGTTGGCCACACAATTTTGCTCTGAAAGAATGTAGGATGCCTGTATAGTAAGACTGTATTGTGAAGCTATACCCCATGCTAACATGGCTAGTCTGCAAAGGAGGTACAAACTGGTTTCCTCTTGCTTGTTCATGTACCATGTAACAGTGGTATTTGCTTGTAACAACTTGAAGAGGTCCTGGAGACCAAAGTTAATTCAAAAAGTCGAGTGCCTTGATCAGAGCAAGCACCTCTTTTATATTTATGAGCTTTGCATCTGTCCTTGGTGTCCCACAAATCTTGGACTTTTATCCCTCCTTCAACTGCACCCCAAACAAAGTCCAAGGCATCTGTGGGGACTGTCGGCTTAGGAACAGGGAGGAAGAAGGGAAGACCTGGATTTAAGAATATTTGCTGCCCCCGCCAAGTGATTTATCTTCTTACAAACTTCAGAAAGGACAAAGGATGTTGGTGCTAGGACCAAAGAAATGTTAGATACTGTTGTATCTTTTTGTGTGCAGTCCTGCCAGGGGTATCTTGAAAATTTTAAATGCCATGAGACCCAAACTCCTGAGGTATTCAGTCACAGTGACCTAAGTCTTGAGTGGAAAACTTTAAAAATCAGTCTCGATATAGATCACTTTTTTTCCTGTTGAAGAAAAGCTCCTTGAACTGATGTGTCTAGCTGACACCCCAGGAACACACTCCTGTGTGAAGGAGTCAAAGAAGACTTTTGAATGTCCTCTTGGAATCCCAGCTTATGCACTAGATCTCTCCCCAACTAGATACTTCAGACACTTTGAAAAAGACTCTGCAAAGATAAGTGAGTTGTCTAAATATGGAACATATGCATCCCTGTAGCCTGCAATGAGCTATAACTGGAGCTAGACATTTTGTGAACACTCTTGGTGCAGTGAGTAGTCCAAAGGGTAAGGAAGAAATCTGATAATGTGATCCAGACACACAGAACCTTAAGACATGCCTGAAGTCTGGATGAATAGATATAGGATGACAGGCATCCTTTAAACCTAAAGTTATCAGGAAACATGAATGAGGAAGAAGAGGTAGCAGGTTGAGAAGTGACAGCATTTTGAACACAGGCACTATCAAAAACAGGTTTAGAAAAGAAAGTTTCAGAACTCGTCTCCAGGCATTTTCTTTCTTTGGCAATAAAAACATCCGTGAATAAAAAAAAAGCAGAAGTATAAAAATATATTTAGAAGTGGAAAGAAGAATTAGAAAAAATAAACAGGATGAAGTATAAAGAAATTGCATGGAATTATAAGAAAGAAATATAAAAAGGAATTGACAAAATAAGGGAAACAGAAATGTAAAAAAAGAATAGAGAAAAACAAACTGTTGTTACATAGACAGACATTCTTTCTAAAAGGAAAGAAACAGGAGGGTTCTCCCTTACTTAGGAAAAGAAGTAAAAATGAGAGTAGGGAGGATGGATGCTATTTTAGATGGCAAAGGAAATATAAAATACAAGCAAGAAGATATTATGGATGTGGGAGAAATGTTGCAGAAAAGATGTATGAAAAAGAGGAAATGGATGGCAAGAAGAATGGAGAGTTAAAAAAATATCTGATTTTTTAAAATATTAATTGAATAGGTGAGGGAAGGTATAATGGAAGAAGACATGTAGTGGAGTAATAAAATTTATTTGGAAAAAGGATGAAAAAAATATATTAAAAATGGAGGCCCATAACACTAGGGAATACTAGCTATAAAATATTTATGAAAATGCTACAAAAAATGATGGAGAAAGTATTGGATGAGGTGATAGGGCAAGGGATGTATGGTATGAAAGAAACATTTGTAAAAGAAATGTTAATTACACTGAAATACGTAGAAGAAATGATACTGAAAGAAAATAAAGAATTAAGACTGATAAAATGTGATGTAGCTAAAGAATTTGATAAAGTGAGTAATGAAGGAATGTAAAAGAGTTTAGCGGCATATGGCATAGGAATAAAATATTAATCTAATAAAGATATGTTATGAAAATTCATGGGTGCAAGTCATGATAAATAGATAGATGGGAAGAAAAGTAAGTATTAAGAGTGGAGTAAAACAGGAATTCCCGATGAGTATCTGTTTATTTGCATTAGTAATAAATGTAGTAGTATAGACAGGCATGTATGAAGTGAGATGGAAGGAAATGCTACATTATCAGTATGTATGACTTTGCAGATGATTTAGTTCTAATAACAGAAAACAAGGGGGTGTATAAGTAAGGTTATAATAAGGATTGAAAAAAACTGTTAAAAAAGCTGTCCTGCAGTCAAACAAAATGAAGAGTAATAGGTTTGGTGAGATTAAAATAATAAATGTAATATATTTCATAAGAAAGGAAGTAAAAATCTTGGGCATGACATTTGGGGAGTATGAAAGTATAAAAAGTCAACGGAGAGCTATCGGAACAAATAATAAAAACATTTGTTAGTTTGGTGGAAATTTTGTTTACTTATTTCAGAAAAAGACATATATGCAGAACACATGTATTAGGAAAATAGTTATCTAGGCATAATATATATGTTACACACACTGAAATGGAAAAGGAGTTGTTAGAGATTTTATAGCTTAGGTTAAGTCTCAGTGCGAAGAGAAAATTTATAATAGAAAAAGGTAGTTTGAATTTAAAAAATCCAGTGATGCATTAGCATCTATGTTTGCATTTTGGGTAATGAGAAATGTAAATGAAATACAGGAAAATATGATAAGCAAGATGTTACATGAAAAATATCAAAATGTACGGGAAGAAAAAACAGGAAAAGAAAAGAAAAAATGGGCAGGATGGAAGAAAAAGAATATGAAAAATATGAAATGAAATTTTGGAAGTTAAAAGTAAATGAAGTCAATGGAAAAATCCTACAATATGATTTTAGAAAAACAATGTACCCAGGGAAGGAATAAAAAGATGGGAAAAAGGAAAAAACAGACAGAACAGACTCCCCATCCACATAAAACAAAGTTCATCACTGTCCATATTCAACAGCAACTTACATCTATGGATGGAAAACATAAAATTTAACCCAGGACTGCCCTCTGTATTAGTAATGGACAGAGGCAGCTCCTAAATGCTTTACCCCATGCATGGATCTCTCAAATTATCTATGATATGATCCCAGTTATTCTCATTACGGGTAATATATAATTATCTACGATGGGATAGGTAAGACCAATCTATAACCAAATGGGATAGGTTATTTCAAGAACAAAAAGGGGAAATGTCTAGCCTTAAAATGGCCTGCAAGAGCAGCTAGCCTACTACTTACCTATGAACCTTTTCCCACCTGGGAAGGAAGAAAGTACAGTTTTGTACCTACCATAAATGTAGATGTTCGAAGATCCACATTGCTGCAGTCCTTACACTTGGGTAGTCCGCTGTCCTCGGTCGGCCCGAATATCAAAGTATAAGGCTGACGTCGGTCAAGGCGCATTTGACTGACATCAGGACGTCAGGGTACAAATGCGCATGACCGACGTCATATCCTCAGTCTTTTCTTGCCCCAGATGTCAGAAGACCCTAAACATAAAGGTGTAAACCAAAAGACAGCAAACTAACAACCAACCACCCTTGCACTACTTATATGTACAATATATACAATACATACAATATTTACAACCCAACCCACCCAACCACCTCTAACTACAGAGGGGAAGGAGGGAGGGTAAATTGGACTGCAGCAATGTGGATCTTCGAACATCTACATTTATGGTAGGTACAAAACTGTACTATGTTCTTCATCTCACATTGCTGCAGTCCTTACACTTGGGTAGAATCCCAAAGCAGAGGTATGGGAGGATGGTCAACTACAAGGAAGCAGGAGCTGCCAAAATGCCCTGCAAAACAGCAGTGGCAAAACCAGCCCTGGATTTAGAGTAAAGTGGTAGGTGATAATGCCTAGAAAAAGTATGCACTGAACTCCAAGTAGCTGCCTCCAAAATATCCTTGGTTGCCACTCCCCTCAAAAAAGCTGTCGAAGTGGCAGTAGCCCTAGTGGAATGAGGCCTAATCCCAGCTGGAACCTCCTTGCCATGATGGGAATAACAGAAAGCAATGCAAAACCCAATCCACTTAGAAATAGTTTGTTTTGACACAGGCTTGCCCTGAGAACCCAAAGCAAAAGAAACAAACAACTGCTGAGACTGCCTGAACCCTTTAGTTCTGTCCAAATAATATCGCAACTGCCTGTGTACATCTAAAGTGTGCAAAATCTTTTCCCCTTTATTTTGGGGATTTGCATAAAAAGTAGGCAAATGAATAGTTTGGTTTAAAGCCACACTAGAAACCACCTTGGGCATAAAGGAAGGATTAGTACGTAAAGATACCCTATCCTTATGGAAAATCAAGAAAGGCTCAACTGCCATAAGGGCCTGTAATTCAGAAACCCTTCTTGCAGAGGTAATGGCCAACAAAAAAGCAGTCTTCCATGATAAATATTTCAACTCAGAAGTAGCTGCAGGCTCAAAAGGTTGTAGAGTGAGTTTCTCCAACACAAAATTGAGATCCCAAGCAGGAGTAGGAGCTCTACGTGGGGGTCTTATATTCTTTGCCCCTCTAAGAAATTGCTTGAACAAAGGATGCGAAAACAAAGGAGGGTCACATTCATAGTGAGCTGAAATCGCTGCAGCATGAACCTTAATAGAAGAGAAAGACAAACCTTTGTCCAGTAACTCAGTAAGATATTGAAGAGCCACACTTAAATTAGGCTCAGAAACATCAAAATCCTTTGCTGCACTCCAAAATAAAAATCTCTTCCATTTATCTGCGTACACTTTCCTTGTACTAGGCCTTCTAGCCTCCAAAATCACATTCAAAACTTGTTGTGGAAGTTGAGACCTTCTATGGTTCAAAACAGAATATGCCAGGCTGTTAGGTGAAGAGAGTGAAGTTTGACATTGAGCAAATGGCTGTCCTCCTGTGACAACAGGTGTGGAATCAAGGCAAAGGCCATGGAGGCTTCCGTACCAGACTTCTCAGTAATGGGTACCAGTGCTGTCGAGGCCAATCTGGAGCTATTAAAATCATCCTTGGCTTGTCCTGTCTGACCTTTAGAAGTACCTTTGAGAGGAGAGGCAGAGGTGGAAAGGCATACACATGAAGATTGCTCCAATTGAAAGAAAGAGCATCCACTTTCCAAGCTGTGGGATGAAACCTTATTGTGCAAAACTTTGGCAGCTGATGGTTTAGTGGAGAAGCGAACAGATCTATGTCTGGAGTTCCCCAGGACACTGTCAATTTCTGAAATACATGAGGATCCAATTTCCACTCGTGGGGATCCATAATCCGTCTGCTCAACACATCTGCTAAGGAGTTCTGTGCTCCTGGCAGAAACCTTGCCTGAAGATTGAGCTGTAAACTGAGAGCAGTCTCCCACAAAATCATTGCTTGCCTGCATGGAGGATAAGAATGTGTTCCCCCTTGCTTGTTGATGTACCACATGACAGTTGTGTTGTCTGTTAGAATCAACACCTGCCCTGGAAGAAGTAAATCCTTGAAAGCTATTAATGCAAACTGGACTGCTAACATCTCCTTCAGATTGATATGTAGATGTTGTAGTCTGGCAGGCCACTTGTCTTGTATCCACTTTCCATTTAGATGAGCTCCCCAAGCTTTGTCTGAGGCATCTGTCGTTAAAATCTGACTCGCCTCTGGCCGGGTCACAGAGAGTCCCTTGTTTAGGTGACATTCCTGAGCCCACCACAAAAATTCCTTTTGAATGCAAGGTATTATTGGAATGACAGTGTCCAGATCCTGGCAGTGCTGTGTCCATACATTTTGAGATACCATTGCAGCTTCCTCATATGCAGTTTGGCATTGGGAAGCACCAGAATACAAGATGCCATGAACCCTAAGGCTTGAAGGACTGTCCTTGCAGTCAGCCCGGACTGATGAGATAGTTGATGGAAGTAAAGGGAAAGACTCTTTTGTTTGTCCGGGGTTAAACAGGCCATCTGGGATGCTGTATTCAGTCTTACACCCAGAAAGCACATGTCCTGAGAGGGTACTAGACTGGACTTTATTTCGTTCACAGAATACCCCAGGCATCTTAGCACTGCTATCACATATTCCAAATGATGAAGAAGCTCTTCCCTTCCTTGAGCCAGAATCAGGCAGTCGTCCAAATACGGATAGATTTGTATTCCTTTTAGCCTGAAGAAAGCTATCACTGGAGCCAGAACTTTCGTGAACACTCTGGGCGCAGTAGATAAGCCAAAGGGCAATGCAGAGAACTGATAGTGAGAAGTCCCAGCTCGAAAACGCAGATACTTCCTGCAACTTAGTCTGATAGGAACATGAAGGTAAGCCTCCTTGAGATCCAAAGTTACCATCCAATGATCTTTGCCCAGCAGAGGTAAAAGCTGTTGTAACGTCAACATTTTGAACTTGGGAATGTCCAGATAAGTGTTGAGGATAGATAAATCCAAAATTGGTCTCCACGTGTTCCCCTTCTTTGGTACTAGGAACAGGCGAGAATAAAATCCTAGGCCCACTTCTGGCATAGGGACCGGCTGTATGGCCCCTAGTTGAAGTAACAGAGAAATTTGCTTGCGAGCCTCTATTCTTTGCTGAGGAGGAACGCCTGGCATGCCTCTGAAAGGAGGCAAGGTATGGAAATAGAACCTGTAACCGTGGTGTATGATATCCAATACCCATTTGTCTTGGGTAATTAAACTCCAATTTTCTTTGAAAAGTGCCAACCTTCCTCCCAAAGGTGCTGCCAGACGAGAAGGCTCTGGCAGCTGGAAAGGTAGGTCATTGGGTCTGTTTACGAAAGGACTGACCCCTGCCCTCACCAGAAGACTGTGCAGGAGAACTCCCTGTTCTAGGCCTGAAAGAGCCCTGAGCTCTGCCCCTACCACGTCTAGATCTACCCCTAGACTGGGAATCATAAGAAGGATACGTCCACCCTTTAGCAGGCCAATTTCTACTAAACTTTGGAGGCTGAACCTGCAAAAAATCTTTAACAGTCTGCATAGACTTAGCCTTGTCTTCCATTTTCTTTAAAACTGCCTCAACAGGAGAACCAAACAACACATCAGATTGTAAAGGAGCATCTAAAATCCTTGTTTTAACATGGTCAGATAAATTTTGATCCCTCAACCAGGCGTGCCTGCGAAGAACTGACCCAGTGGCAGCCACCCTAGACAAGGCCTGTACAGCATCAAAACCACATTGCAAAGAATGCTTACCCACCTGTTCAGAAACATGTACCAAATCCTGTAACTCTTTACAATCAATACCTTCCGCCAGAGCATCAACCTTAGACTTCAACTGTGAAAGGAGATAGTTTTGGTATTTTAACATGTGAAACTGGCAATTCAAAGCCCTCATAGCCAGAGTAGAAGAGGTATAAACTTTCTTTCCCCATCTATCCAAGGCCCTGGCTTCTTTATCTGCAGGAACCGGATTCTTGACAACAGAAGCCTTAACACCTTTAGGCCCCTGGCTAACAGTTTCTGGGTCTGCCCTAGGACTCTTAAAAAGATACTTATGAACTTCAGGCACCCTGTAATACCTATCCGGTTTAACAGGAGCAGGAGGCAAAGAATCAGGATTAAGAGAAGCTTCTGTAAAAACATCTTCCACTACATCCAAAACAGGAGGTATAGCCAAAGGCCTATGCTGGGGTAAAAACAAAAATTCCCTAAGCCTTTTCCTGGAATCGGAGAAGTCCTGACCTTCCCACTTAAAATGCTCCCTCATGGAATGAAGAGTCTCTGAAAAAGAAAAATCCTCAGGAGGAGAAGCAGAAGGAGTAGAATCATCCACATCAGAATCAGAATAAGGAGAGTACTCCTGCAAGTCTTCAGTCAAGACTCTGAAACATCCAAAGCCTGCTCAAAACTCCCTAGCTCAGGCTCCATCCTAGGTCTCTTATCAGGAGGGGGCAAAGAACCCCTAATTAAAGAAATCAAATCTTCTGCCATTTTAAGCATATGCTTCTTGGGCACAGTTCCAGAAGAACTGGGGGTGACACCAGCTGAAGCTAAACCTGGCCTGCCTCTAGGAGAAGCCTTGGAAACAGAAGGAGAAGGCCTAACCACCCTAGGCAGGGAGGGGAGTATAGTAACCTGAGAAGCCCCATCACCCTGACCTGCCTCCTGAGAGGCCACATCCTGCAACAACAAGGCCTCTCCCTGGGATCCCAAAGAAACCTCCGGTGGAGCCACCGGCTCCACCGACACCTCTAAAGAACCGGCGTCCGGTACGGACGGTTCTTCTAGTCTAGGCTTAACTGCTTTGTCCTTGCGCTTCTTCGAAGAAGCGCCGGAGCATCCGACGGCATTTTATAATTGTACCGCTTCCCGAAGACTAACCTGGCACAATCTAATCTCCTCTTTATAGTGCGCTTATTAAATCTAGCACAAGAGCGACACCCAACAACGTCGTGCTCAGGCCCTAAACAAGGAATACACAAAGTATGATAATCTCTATGCGGTATCTGTTTCCCACAAGAAATGCAGTTATTCACTTTTTCTGACATCCGTTTAACCACTGAGGCAAGAAAAAAACAAAATATTCCCCAACGGGGTACTTAGCCAACTTTGATTCGGTCTGAAACTCCGGAATCGAAAAATTTCAGAACGCCAACCGGCACTTGCAATACTGCTTCTGCATCGGACTATGCGGCAAAAAAGACAGATGATATGACGTCGGTCATGCGCATTTGTACCCTGACGTCCTGATGTCAGTCAAATGCGCCTTGACCGACGTCAGCCTTATACTTTGATATTCGGGCCGACCGAGGACAGCGGACTACCCAAGTGTAAGGACTGCAGCAATGTGAGATGAAGAACATCTGGTTTTATCACTCTCTGGGATGTCATGTGATGAGGGACAGGTAGAAACAAAGTCTGATCTGGTGGATCAGAGTATGAAAGAAAACCATGTATATATCCCATTACCGTCCTGTCCAGATTCAGACTCTTGATTATTTTCTGGAAAAGAGGTATCCTTCTTTCTTTTACCCTAAACTACTTAATAAGCAGGATCAATAGCCTGAATTAAAACCTGAGCCACACTCAGTATATAATTCCTGTTCAAGGAAATTTGAGGAAGTGTAGCTACATTTAGTTTTTTGTATCTTTCTGACAGGAAAAAGAGGGCCAACAGTGTGATTAATGGCAGCAGTAGCTTCCCCAGGGAAGGGCACAATATTCTGACAAAAGAGGGAACCCTTCCTTGATACCACTCTCAGGACTGACAAGAGTGGCTCTACCTTTCCCACTGAGGGGACCCCAACAACTGCAGAAGAACTGGCTAACCCCAGGTCCATAGTGGCTGTAGGTGATGCACCACAGGGATATGCGGGTAAAAGATGAGTGGTGTGAGGTACAACTAATGGCCAGAGCAGAGTCACCCACCTGCAGCTGAGGAAAACTGCTAGCCTGCTGTGGTGACAATGGCTGTTTACTTAACTTTTTCTTTTTGTGGCTGGAAGAAGGCCCAACCCTGGGGCTGACAGTTTGTTCCACGATTAAGCTAAATACGGTGTCTCTTTCCCAGAAAGACAAGCAGCAAAAGTTGAAAAAAATGTAAAGTCTTCAAAAGTAAAAAACTTTTCACAGAAAAACACAGTAAAGACACTTGCCAGTTACAAAAAGCAAAATAAACACAATTTTGCTATAGAAAAAATGTTTTGAAATACTTTAAACAACTTTTAAATGGACAGAAAAAAATGAGCACTCTTGTTTAAAAGTACTGTCTAGTGACGGTCCACTAAAAACACAAACTTCTTTCTTTAAAATAATTTTCATGAACAGAAAAATGTTAAGAAACAATAAACATTTTAAATTGGACATTTTTCCTCCCATGGGGAACTTATCTGGCCAATAAAGAAATAGCACAAGCCAACTCTCGATATGAAAGCCTCAAAGGAGCATACTCTTCAGTGGCAGGAAAGCTCTGAAGGACATGGTGCTCAAACCTGCCTTTGTACTTGGCTCAGCACAAGCTAACAAATAGTTTGGGCATGTGGAAGGTGCCCAGAAGCTATGGAAGATGGTTGGCTGTTAAATGCTTATGCTTAATGGATATAACCCATGTATCTTCGGCTACTGCAGCAATAATGAACATGACAAACATCTGCTTTTGCACCATTTGAGGACTTGAGTCAGAATTACCAATCTAAGCATGCTGGTTAGCTGTGAGACACAATGAAACATGTCATTGTCTGGTGGTATTTTTTGTAATTTTTTTTTAAGTTTTAACATAAACATATTAACATCAAAAATCAAGTAACTACTTGCAAATGTCTTTATCTGAAACTAATCATATAATTTAACAATTAATGAAAAAGAAGAAAACTAGTCAACATGAAACATAAATCAGTATTTTTCTAATAAAACAATTAAAGTATATGTATTGGTATTCTTGAAAAGCTTTGTCTGCTTCTGTTTTACTTTTAACTACCAAGTTCAGAAGTGTCTTTTTCTTGAAAAATCTGCATAATTTTAATGATCAGGATACTGTGCTGTAAGGAAGAATGTGTGTGCGTGTGTGGGTTTTCTTTTTGAATACTGATATTGTATTGTAAATTGCTGTGCCACTGTTATTATGAGTTATGAGACCCATTAGTGTTGATTTTAATACAATCCATCCACACCGCATGTGTACACAGCAATTTTGAAAGAAGTGAATCAAATGATAAAAACAGGCAGGAGAAGGTAAACTTGTATTTCATCTACATTAACATCTTCAGAATTGACACACCAGAGTTCCAAAGGCTGATAAATGCAGATAAAGTTAAAACATATATATACTGTAAATGTTCAGGTCAGAATCACACGCTGTACCTTTTTTATTTGAGGTAAAGACCTTAACCGTTATGTCCCCCTACCATATATACATGTAGTTTCTGTTTATATCACTAACTCCAAAATTTCTGATTCTTAGCAATGTTTAAAAAGATACATTTCTTTGTTTTACCATTTCTGGTACACTTAAGAAGTTCAGAAAATGTATCAGTGAAGACCGCAACAAGGCAGGTTAATATCCAAGTTCTGTACCACTGTATCCTTCAACGGCAATTTTAAAGGGAAATAAAAAGCTAATTATGAAAACTATTAAAGACATTTAAATGAAATATTTTCCAAAAACTGGGTGGACTCAGTTGTAGAGAAGGTAAAAGTACTGCCTCCCGGTGCTTGATCTGCAGACCAATTCACAAATGGGGTACCTTCAGTGCACAGTCTATGTCTCCCCCCTATGTCCCCATGGATTTTGGACACAGTCTCTGGTTTCCTGCATGCCAATTATATGTGGCTAGGTGAAATGGGTAAGTTCCACAATGTCCACAGGTGTGCATGTGACTGTGTGTGCATCCTGCAATGGACTGACATCTATTCCAGCAATGGTTCCTGTGACATTCCCCCAGGGGCCGTTTCCTGCCTTACACCCATTGCATGCTGGGATAGGTTCTAACTCCATGCAAAACTTGGATATATAGCAGGCTCTGAAAATGGATAGATGTAGTTCCATAATGCTTGTTAAGGTTTATTATTTAAAATTCTTAATAAACTGGCTTTTGGCAAGAAAATGCAATACAAGTGATACTCATTTATATGAGTGATATTTTCAATCACTGAGTGAACTTTCAACAGACTTCCAGAAAAGTAAAATATTTCTTCTTAGAACTTGGAAAATCTCTATACAGTCTGGCACAGATAGGGACTTAGATTAATGCAAAAAACTGATAAAAGCACTAATAAATCTAGCAACAGGACTAAGAACTCTTGCACAAATGTGAATATGTAGCAAAGAACTCATGCACAGATGTGAATATGCAACAAAGAACTTGCGCATAAATATGAATAAGCATGCTTCTCAATAAATACCTTGGTATACAGATTGAGACCCACAGCTGTTGCCAGAGCAGTTGAAGTTGCTGAAACATATGCAATGCCCATTTGCCTGAAAAGATAAAGTAAATTTTATTTCACTCCAGCATTGTACTTCCCACATAACAGTTCTAAATGTAGTATTTTTTCTATACATTGCATCTAAATGCTTTTGGATATTCTCCACTTAATACATTTCCATGTCTTTCACATGAACTTGTACACACAGGAAATTAGAACCATGATGCTGCCTGTAACTGTAGGGCTTGAAGCAGTAGAAGATACATTCCCCAAAGCTTCTCAGTGATTTGGCAAACCTCATATTAAGGGCAATATATAAGCAATTATGGCACATTTCTATCACACATCAGCAAATATAGACACTAGGGCGGAAAATATGTCTCTGCAGTCTCACCCTGATGCTGCAGGAGGTGGGTAGAGTGGGACAGAAGTGAATGACTGATGCTGTCTTATCCATCCTGTGGAAAGGGTGATGACAGAGTTCTATCAAAACTCCAGCTGGGAAAAGGGCAGGTACTGTGTCAGTTTTTACAATACAGAATGCAAGAATGTGCAGATGTGATGGATTTGTTCCTATATAATGAGTACTGCATTGTTCCTCACAGACATGGGGGGGGGGGCAACAGGTGTTTAAATGTAAGGAGCACAAAAAAAGTCTCAAACTCTGTAGAATGACAGTTGTCATTAATGGTTCTTGTCTCCCTATGTTCCATGCAGCTAGGGGTGGGAATCAAAATAAACAGATAAGCCGGGAGTGGGGCCAAAAAATCAGACTAAAAAAAACAATCATTTGCATTTACAGTTTTGCATCATGCAGACTACAGGAATTTGGGTTAAGAAGCCACCAGCTGCTAACTGAGGGACTGATTCCCTCAATTTCCACTTGAATTTTCTAGAATCTTGAACAGTCACTTAGCCAGACCGATGTTTCAAGTCTGCTACTGAACAGAAGCATTTATGCCATGTGGTCCTAACTAACTACCAAATAAGAAAAATAAATACATGAAAACTTTCCCCAAGTGTCGCCATGTTAACCAGTTTCAACAACAGCAAAAACATGCACTTTTTGCTGAAAAAGGGCATATTTCACATTAGATACCACTCTCTGCGAGTTAACAGTGTTGTCTTGGGCAAGTATTTAAAAAAGAAGGAACATCAAGGAATAGGGGTATGAATGTGTGCAGTATCTAAAAAGTGAAGCACACACTAAAATACCATTAAAAAAAAGGGGGAAGGGGTCCCAAAATCTGGAATTTTAGCTTTATAACAATGACTTTTTTTTCAACTTACATGGGATCAAGTAATATGTCAGGGTTCCTTTCAACTCTGTTGCTGTAGTCGTACAAAACTGGCAGAACAAAATCAAAAGTCGGTCATATGCTATATAATCTCAAAGTGAGCATAGCCGGCTTTAGGCACCAGTGAACCCTACGGTCCCTGGGGGCCTCCCAACCACAACAAGCTGTAATCTTGATATTTTGTAACAAGTTTGTCAAAACAACAAAAGCTAGTACAGCAATACTGTGTACTTAATAAAACAGATGGGTAATAACTGCTATTTATATCTTCTTTAACATTTAAAGATATTGCTGGTTATAGTATCAGTGTTTTGTCAAGCAACAGGTTTCACAATTCAATTAAATATTTTACAACTGACCTAATACTCCTGGCTTAAAGTCTGTTAGTGGACATTCACTCCGCTAAAACTAACAGCATAGCCAGCTTAGTTACTTGCTAAACCCGTGGCTGCAAGGGAGCCCCCTTAATCATCCTTGACTATGTGAGGGCCTCCTTAATCATTTTTGACTGTGTGGGAGCCCCACAAAGGCTGCTGTTGGTTGGGGAAAAATAAGGAGAAGAAAACAATAATTTCCTAATTATGCTCTTTAACCCGCGTAGGTCTGGGATATGACCCTGTTAGGATAAAGACGATAATAAACATAAGCAAGGTAAGCACTAGAGAGATCAGCAGCACAGAGTGACTGATATCAGTGCAAACCTTGGATTTTAAGAAAAGCTGATGTTTCTGATCTTCAGGGATGGTTCTCTTTTAGAAAGTTTTCTAAACACTGGCAGAACACCAGATAATGTAACTTTCAAATTCTTTGCAGAAGAATTTAGCGCAATACATATAATAGCAGATAAAAGGTTTAAAATCAGAAACAAGTTTTAAATATTACTCTAATTCAATTAAAAAGTTAACAGTATACCACCTTTTGCATCAACATGCATTTTTTGGACAGTAAGTATGAAACTCTGATGTCTGGATTTATTAACTGTCTGTAACCCTGAATGATTTAGAAGCAAATCAAACTTTTTACACAGGATAAAGCAAAATTATGAGAAAAATCAGGGAAGGTCTGCGAAATCATGGAGAGTGACAGGTTTGTATTACTCCTCACTAACATAAAGGTGACTTAACCTCTGCTGCTGTCTGACAGCTGTTACACGGCAGTCACTGATCTGGTGTGTCTATACTAGTGTTGCACAATGTATTGCTGAAATAAGTACAAAACTAGTATTGCTATGGATTATGTGTGTGTGTGTGTGTGTGTGTGTGTGTGTGTGTGTGTGTGTGTGTGTGTGTGTGTGTGTGTATAAAAATATCAGTGATTTTTATCTGTGCACACACCCAGTAATGCCAGGACACACAAATTATTCTTCTGGATATTAGTAAAAAATGTAGCTAACAAATAATTATATTTCGGAGGTAATGAACAAAATATTTCACAGAACATTCAGACACTTAGACCTTCTAAGAGTCTGAGGACTCCACTCCCCAGACTCTATAACTAGATACAGGAGGCTCCCTTAATCACCCTTGCCTGTATGGAGGCCCCACAAGCTGTTGCTGGTTGGGGAAAAATGAGGAAGAGAACAGGTATTTATTTTCTGATTGCTCTTTAACTTGAACAGGGCTGTGATATGATCCTGGTAGGATAAAACTGATAATGGCCTCTGCTCTCAACTGCACCCATTCTAAATTGAGCCCTGCACAGATGTGTGTGTACAGCAAACTGCTGTAGGTTATGTGTTTGTGTGTGGAATTGTGTGGTTGTTACTTTAATTTTCATCACAGTCAAACCTTAGAGGCATGCACATGAGGTTATTATAGCTTTTTTTTTTACTTCTCACAGACCTCAAAGGTGTACAAAGAAAGTTACTATAGCTTGTGCATGGGCAGCATACTGTCTAGCAGCAACAAAGACTACCTTACTGTAATCATTATTTTTTTCTCTTTCCTCACAATCACACTTAGGCAATTATACAGTTAGCTGCCTTTGACAGTTTGGGTTGAGGATTGAGGAGGCATGTGTATATGTATCTCACCAGTCACTTGAAATACATGACTGTGGCAATTTGAATCTTATCCCAGTCTAACACCAGAGGGATGCATAGGCAAGCAGTTCCCAGACAGGACCTATGCATCTAGACAACAACTGGCTTGTTAGTTTTTTGTGAGTTACTATTTTGCCATCTTTGAACATTTAACATTTTTGTGCAACTTATGTCTTCCTTGAAAGTAAACAAAAAGAAAAATAAGACTGAAATTCTTTTCTTACTCCTGAGTTTTATTTAGGTTACCATTGGATTTAAAGGTTGGGAAATGCTCTAAATGTATTTCAGAACATGCACAATCAAAAGGCTTCTGGGGGCTCCGGCTTAACTGAGTTATTTCCTAAATGGTTATTACTCTGCTTACTTGGTCAGAAAAAGTATGTTGCAAGGATGCAAGGAAAACTAAAGCTGAACAGAAACACAGTTTCTTTCTTTAATCAAAATTTCTGTTCAAGCCATCATTAGGTTCATAGGTTCATACTAGGCTATCTGCCCTAGGGTATTTACAAGCCTAGCCAGAGTGTGTTTGGCTTTCGCCACCCATTTTAAAATGAATTTTGCTATGCCCTTTTTCGAGGTTAGTATACTGTGCATCTGTCTGTGACACAGAAGTGATACCCAGAGTAAATCTACGATCTCCCATCCACTCATCAAGATTCCTCTTGAAGAGAGTCAATGAGGGACTCTGCCTAACCTGGACTGGGATTTTATTCCAGAGTGAAGGGAGCCTCTGGGTTATGAATCTGTCCCTCCAGCATGTCCTATTTATTTCAGTGCTGAGGTTCAAGTCTCTCAAGTGCGCAGCTCGATGGGATTTGGATTTTCTGAGGTGCAGCATGTCCATTAATTCCAGGTTGGACATGGCTTTATACATCAGGCACAGATTGCCTCTGAGCAGGCGGTATGCCACTGAGTAGAGCTGGAGTTTCTTTAACCGGGCAGCATATGACATCTGTTTGAGCCCTTTGATCCTCTTGGTGAGGTACTTTTGGGGTCTTTCCAGTTGCTGCAGGTGTCTGGTAAGGTACATCCCGAAAGGGGCATTGTACTCAATTATGGGCCTGATGAGGGATGAGTAAAGAGGCACGATGACCTCCCCTCATCTAGATGTAAATCCCTTCATGATTAGGTGGGCTATATAAAATGATTTTCTAACCACTTTGGCCACGTGGTTATCGAATGAGAGATTGCTATCAACTTGGGTCCCCAGGTCCCTAATTACTTCTTTCGTACTTAATGGATTACCATCTATGTGGTAATTTGTGGGCACTTTGTTTTTGCCGAAGGGGATGACTATACACTTTTGGGCGTTTAGCTTGAGGTCATGGCTCTGGCACCAGTTGTCTGTTTCTATGAGGCCCTTTTGTAGGATGCTTGTGTCGGCTGGAGAGTCGATTATGGCGCCCAGTTTGCAGTCGTCTGCGAACTTGGTCAGCCACAGTCCTTCCGTGTTGGCCTGTACCTCCGAGAAATATATACCGAACAAGAGAGGTCCCAGGACTGAGCCTTGTGGGACGCCACTTGTAACTGGTTTGGAGTCTGACATGGCTCCAGCAATTCTAACCATGTGGGTTCTGTCCTTGAGCCAGTTTGCAACCCATCTAGTGACATAGGGGTTTATATTTAAGCTGGTGAGCTTATCTATAATGTCCGAGTGGGATATTGTATCGAAGGCTTTTGCGAGGTCCAGGTAGGCTGTGTGGACCACCTTCCCCTCGTCAATGGCCTTGGTGACTGTTTCAAAGAAACCAACCAGGTTTAAGAGGCAGGATCTGCCCTTAACAAAGCCGAACTGGGTAGGATCCAGTGTCTGTAGGTCCCCAATATCATTATTTATGAGGTCCATGATGATCCTTTCCATAGCTTTGCAGACCAAGCTAGTCAGGCTTATGGGGCGATAGTTTCCAGGATCCGTTGAGGCACCACCTTTGTGGAGAGGGACCACTGTTGCTGTACACCACTCTTTGGGTACATATCCTGTAGTAAGGCTGAGATTGAACAGTAGTTTTATGTTTGGGTTTAGTTCTTCTTGGAGTTCATGTAGGATGCAGCCCGGGACACCCGTCTGGTCCCAATGATGCTGAGAAGTTTGTGTAAAAAGAAAAAAAACCCTTTAAAATGCACTTCAGAGCATATAGGAAGTTACGGCTTCTTGAAAAAGCTGAAGAGTATGGTAAAATGTGAGAAAGGGAAGAAAAAAGTAATGTGCATGATATCGGGAAACCAAGATTGGGGGGGGGGGGGGGCAGAGTATGGTTGGTTGGTGTGTCTATGCGTTGGGTGAGTGGATGAAACAGTAGGCCTAGGGTAACATTTCACAAAGTCCAGACCTGTACATAGAGTTGCTGCAACGTATCATTGGTGCAACTAAATTCCAGTAACTCTAAACAACCTTTGTGAGATGGGCCTATGCAGTGTGGTACATAGGCCTGTTGTAATGTAAGAGCACTGTAGCTACAGGTCAGTCTGTGATTACTACTCCTAAAAGTTTGCAGCCTGAATTAAGAGGTTGCTTAGGAGGGGTGACAGTGACAGGGTGATATGTAGACTGGAAATGCCTTGGGGCCCCCAACTTGACATCTGCTGGGGGCCCCCAAAATGCTAACACTGGCCCTGAAGGTGGAAAAATAAATAAAAAGGGATAGGGGAGGATCAAAAGGTTTGCCATACTGAAAAAAAAATGATTAATTGATTGATTTATTGATCGATCTCTCAACAGTCATATTTCCTTTCTTTGTTCAAATTGCTGGCCTTTTTTATCAAATGAAAATGTGATCCAAGCTGTCATGGGTTGGTAAACAGTACTGTAATAAATCAAGGTCTAATACTAATTTGTTAACCATTTGAAATGTTGGGATCAGCTTGAACAAGTCTAAATATGCAGAGACTGAATGGCAGAAAGATCAGACTTGCATTAAGTCCAATATGCCATTTCTTAGAATATTCCTTTTTTCTGAAGTGTGGCAATCTTGGTGTTTCTATAAATAAGTTCTGGGGTGTGGGGAGCTTCCCACTCTCTGCAAAAAGAAGTTTTAAGGAGAACAGAGACTTTAGAGGTTCACTCTTCTACTGTGTTTTTGGTCTTTTTTTTGGGGGGGGGTTTAGGAACTCGGTATTAACAAGTGCCAACACTTCAATAGGGAAACGCTAATTTGCTAAATGTCTGTGTGGGCATGTGTGTGTTTCTGGAAAATGAGAATGAATAGTTGTGTAAAACCTTACAATAGCCATATATGTCTTTCTCTTCTATGTTGCAGTATTCTTTACAAGAGGGAGATCCTCCGCCTTGGATGACCCAACGTCCGGCCATATAAAGAGCTTTAAAGTACTGCTATTACGTGATGCATTGCATGAATGGTTTAGGAGAATGTCGGCCATAAAAGCAATGTCTGCACATACAATCCTCACAACTGAATGTCCCAGGTAACAAGAAGGTTATCAGACATCCAGAATAAAAGCAAGCACCAGGAGGAAGGAAGGAGGGATAGAATACTTCAGAGAAGAGAAGGACATCTATGTTTATGCTAAGATTTTACACAACTATTCTATGTCCTTCTATTCTAATGTTGCAGTATTCTTTACATTATGGAGAGTACCAAAGCTTAGGAGGAAAACTGGGAGGAGGAAGGACCAGAAGAGCTCTCTAGAAAACCATGAAGCATGGCTCTAGCAAAACCAACTCCAGACCTGGATATGCCATCCAATTTGTAATGCATGGTGAAGGTATGTACAGAAGTCCAAGCAGCTGCTTCTAAAATGGAATTAGTATCCAAACCCTTAAAGAAAGCACCTGAAGAAGCCACAGCCCTACTAGAATGAGCCTTAACAGGAAAAAGGGAGGCTCTTCCCATATAAAACAAAACAAAAAGAAATAGCCTTTGAAATCCAAAAGGAAATATTCTGCTTGGAAACAGACAATCCCAGAGCCCTGGGATGAAAAGAAACAAAAAGCTGATCAGATTTCCTATAACCTTAGTTTTATCCAAATAAAATCTGAGTTGTCTATGCACATCCAAGGTGTGCAAAATCCTCTCATTAAAGGATTGTGGAGAAGGAAAAAGGGTGGGCAAATGAAAAGATTGGTTAAGTGACAACTCATTCACAACACTGGGCATAAAGGAAAGGTTAGTATGCAAAGAGACCATGTCCTTATAGAAAATCAGAAAAGGCGGGGAAGCCATTAAGTCTTGAAGCTCAGATACTCTTCTGGCAGAAGTCAAAACTATTAACAGAACAGCTTTCCAAGTACAGTGTTGCAAGGAAGTTATAGCTACAGGCTCAAATGGAGCTACATTCAGCTTCTCCAAAACAAAGTTCAACCCCCAAGGAGGAGGCACAGGTTTCCTGGGAGGTCTAATGTGAAGGATGCCTTGGAGAAAAAGTTTAACTCATAACCTAGAAGCCAAAAGGGGAGACAAACACAGACAGGCAGAAATGGCTGACAAATGGACTTTCACCGAGGAGTAAGCCAAACCATCATTGAGCAACTCGCACAAGTATGAAAGAACCAATGGAACATCCACAGACAGTGGATCTAGGTTGTGTGAAGGACACCAAACAGAAAGCCTCTTTCATTTAGATAAGTATGATTTTCTAGTATTGGGTTTTCTGGCCTCCTGCAGAACTCAAGCACATACTCAGAAAAAAGGTGATTGAAAGCAATCAGAAATCTATCACCCACATAGTCAGACGCAGAGTTGACAGATGTGGATGGATAAGAGATCCTTTGTCCTTTGTAAGAAAGTTCACCTTGCGAGGTAACTTGTGATGACTGTCCTTGGCTAAATTCAGAAGAAGAGGGAACCAATGCTGTCTTGGCCAAAAGGGAGTCATCAGCAAGATTTCTTATTTGTCCTGCTGAATCCTGAACAGGACTTTCTGAATGAGAAGAAAGGGGTGAAATGTATTAAGAAACATCCCCCTCCATCCAAGAAAGTGAAAGAGCATCCACCTTCCAAACCAGAGAAACTGGGACTCTGGCACAAAAAACAAGAGGTTGTCTGTTCAGAGGGGAGGCAAATAGATCTACTTGAGGAGTACCCCACAGGTGGGCAATGTCCAGAAACACATCTCTGTGAATCATCCGGGATTGTGTCATGGACCTGCTCAGATTGTCTGTCAAAGAATTCTGACTGGAGGAGATATAAACTGCCTGAAGAAGTCACCTGGCACTGAACTGACAGTTCCCAAGCCATAAGAAGTAACCCGCACAGAAGGTACTACTTTGGCCACTACTGTTTGTTTACATACCAGAGAACTGTGGTGTTGTCTCTAAACAGTTTTAGAGGTCCTGGACGGAAAAGAGGATGGAAAGCTTAAAGAGCTAAAATGAGAGCTCTCATCTCTTTGATGTTGATATGGTCCTCCTTTTGAGTAGGAGACCAAAGGCCATATACCTTCATGGAAGCAAAGGTTGCTCTCCATCTTAGGTCGGAGGTGTCTGTAAACACTTGAGTGGGAAGAGGAGGATACAAAGGAAGGCCTCTGTTTAGGGAAATCTGCTGATTCCACCAAAGGAGTTCCTTTTCTGAGACAAGGGAGAAGAGGGACCACAAACTCCCATGGATGTGCATGCTGCATCCAAACCAATTTCAGGTACCACTGCAACTTCCTGGGAAGTTCCCTAACATGGGAATGGTGGATGCCATGAAATCTAGGCACCTGTGGAACTCCCTGGCTGTAAAGGAAAGAAGAGGGAGAAGACTATGGAAGTAGGATATGACAGGTTGAACTTTTGGAGGGGGGCAAAGATGCCAGCATGATATTTGTCTGCAACCTGCACCCCAGGAAGATGTGGTCCTTTGAGGGGGAAATAAAGGATTTTTTTTAAATTTATTGTGAACCCCAATCTTTGCAGAAGAGGAATAGTGAACTGCAGATTTTGTTCCAGGGCTTCTGGACAAGGAGCTAAGAAGCTAAAAAAAGAAGATCTTCCAGGCAAGGGTAAACCTGGATGCCCTGAAGTCTGCATTAAGCAATGACAGGAGCGAGGCATTTTATGAATACCCTTAGAGCAGTGGAAAGACCAAAGGGCAAGGCTGAGGAACTGAAAGTGCAAGGAAGCAATCGAGAAACGTACAAATTTCCTGTAAAGGGGATGAATGGGAACATGAAGATAAGCATCCTTGATGTCCAGAGAGACCATGCAAGCCTGAGGAAGAATAACAGGAAACAAGGTTTGCAAGGACAACATGCAGAAGGTAGGAATGTTCAGAAAAGTGTTGAGGTGAGAAAGCGCCAGAATGGGTCTACATGGGTCGTCTTTTCTGGGTATGAGAAACATCCTGGAGTAAAACTCTCTTTCCCTGAGGAGCACAGGAACTTCTTGAATTGTTCCCTGATGTAGCACCTGTGGAAATAGATGCAGTTGGTCTTGAGGCGGCTGTGGATTGCCCATGAATTGAGTAAGAGTTTTCCAGACCATAAAGTACCCTTGTTTGATAATGGAATTAACCCATGAATCTTGAATAATATTTTCCCAAACTGGAAGAGACAGGGAAAGACATAGAGATTCAGGAACAAGACTGAAATGAGTGTGGTAGTTACACACTCCCTGGCTTGTCTGGAAAGGGCTGCTTAGACTGATGAGCTCTCCTACCTCCTTGTTTGCTTTTGGAAGTGGGTAGGTGAGTTTGTTTTCTAACAAAGGAAGTCTTTGAGGGATAATTCCTCTGAAATTTAGGGACAGGCGAAACAAAGATATGTTTTAAGTCTTGTAGTTCCTTGCGTTTCTCCTGCAAATATTTAAACAAATCTGCAGCTGCAGTCCCAAACAAAGCACTGTTGTCTAAAGGAGTATCCATTAATTTTGCTTTGATATCATCTGGAAGTGGTTGAAGCCTCAACCATGAATACTTCTAAAGAACAGAGCCAGATGCAGCTGCCCTGGAAGATGCTTCTGCTGCATTAGAGCTACATTTAACAGAATGGCAAGCTACCTGAGAAGAAGCCCCTAAAAGAGACATCAACCAAGTTTTAATATCAGAGTCTGAGAGGTAAGAAACTGCTTGAGAGACTTGTGAAAGAAGAGCCAAGGCATATTTGGTCATATGGGTTTGGTAATTTATAGCACAGAAAGCTTAGGTAGCAGAGGTATAAATGTTTTTACCTATTCTTTCCATTGTCTTCCTCTCCTTATTAGAAGGAAGAAGCTTGGTGGATGGCAACAGTCTGGAGGTTTTGTCATAAGCAATGGAAACCACCACAAGATCTGCTGAAGGACATCTGTAAAGAAAGTTGCACTCATCTGGCACCTTATAAAGCCTATCAGGCCTTTTAGAGGCATGGACCTGGGAATCTGGGGCCTTAGATGCTGAAGAAAAAGCATCCAAAAAGGCTGGTAAGACTGGAGGTACAACAGAAGAGGAAGGAGAATCCATTTGTAAAACATCATAATATCTTTTCTGCACATCAAAAACACAAGAGCAGTCCCAATTAAAGAATTCCCTCATTTTTGCTAATGTTTCCCCAAATGTGATCTCTTCCCTGGTGAATCTGTGCCATTAGACTCTTCCTCAGGGGAAGCATATTCAAGAGGGAGAATTTGAGTGGAATAGGCCAAAGATTCATCCTCAGAAGAACCCTCATCTGCATATGATTCCAGCACCCTAACTCTCTTAAAAATGGAAGAAGTTAAAGGAGAAACAGGATCAGCTGAAGGAGACTCAAGAGCCATGAGTGCATTAAGCAAGCCTTGAGAAAAAGTTTCCCAATCTGACTGTGGAGCCTTAGGTCCAGAAACGTCCTTGGTTTTCTGCTTCTTTTTAACCTAACTTCAGCCTGATGGAAAGTGGAGAGACCTGACGTAGGCCTGCATTCAATAATATTCTTTGGAATATCCTCCCTGAATGGTATCTGAGGGATACCCCTGGGGCCTTCCGAAATAATGAGCTTTAGTTCCCCCTGACTGTCCAATCTGGATGTCTGCATGGCCTCCGAGGACATGCCTAAAGCAGATTCCTTGATGGCGTCTGATGTGGCACCCGCCGAAGCACCTGAGCCAACCCCCAGATGGACCTCCAGGTCTTCACTGACCTTAAGAGAGACATCTGAGGTAGAAGGAGTATCTCAAGATTCAGGTCCCAGCTTCTTGGGCTTCATTTTCAAAACAGGCTCGACAGAAGTCTCAGATGTACCCTCCATAATATCCCTAACTAACTGCTTCAAGTCACTGATTTTTTAAATAAATCTTAATGGATGAAAGATAGCTCCATAGGGTCTTAGGGATGAAGACCTGGCAAATAGAGCAAGATGTATGGTCGTGTATAGTCCCCAAACAAAAGAAGCACAAGCTGTGGTTATCCTTATATGGAATGTGTCTCCAACATTGGCACTTGCCTTTCCTGGATGACATGGAACCCTCACAACAGAAGGCAGTAGTACAAGAAAAAAAAAAAAACAACTGGGCACTTACCTAAAAAGTAGACCAGCAGTAGACGACTTGGGCAAACAGATCCAACAATCGAAGATGTTGTTCAGACTGCAGCAGAGAAGTTCTGAGGATTGTATGTGCAGACATCACTTTTATGGCAGACATTCTCCTAAGCCATTCATGCAACATCTTGCGTACTAACAGTACTTTAAAGGTCTTGTATTCTGGCCAGATGTTGGGTCGCCCAAGGCAGAGGATCTCTCTCATGTAAAGAATACTGCAACATTAGAATAGAAGGACATTGTAAGGCATGAAACTAGCTGGAAGAGATGATGAATATTGCTGTAGTTCAAGAGACAGTAGAAGTTATGTCTTTTTGTAAATCTTACTATCATGGGTGCTGGAACTATAGGGTGAAGGCCCCCCCCCACTTTCAACAGTTGTTCAATGTGCCCTGAAACTGCTTCTGGAGTAACGACTATATGGAATCATTCTCTTTGGTGTTTCTGAACTAGCCACAACATCAGGCATCTGGAAAAAGGTGATTTGACTAATAGAGCATCTTTTTTCCAGCTGCCCGAGCTCATAGTTACCATGGAAATGCCTATGAGTGTTTTTAAGGTGAATCGATCAACTTCTTTCAACAATAATTTTTCATAAAGCCAAAAAATAATGGGAATGAAGGCTCAAAACTAGGAACATTTTTTGTAACAAGAAGCATCTTTATTAAGCTATCACTTATGACATAGGCAATCATTTATTTATATAAATGAAAACAAACCAAATTAACATAGTCTCAATTGCAAGTATTTTACATCACACACCGTACAGGCATAATTTTAGTTGAAAACATTGCACATCACTTATACTCTACCCAATCATTGTCAGTCAAGCATTACATAAATCATTCAAATCCTGCCTTTTTTAAATCTAACTCCTCCCCTGTATGTTTTGTTCCCACAGTTCCCACTTTTTCATGTGTAATTTGCTCCTACCATTTTCTAAAGATCCCAATTCCAGTTGTTTTATCTCTGTTACTATTATTCACTGTTTCTGCTACAGCTGGTTTAGACTTTGATTTCCATTTTCTAGTAACTGCTTTTCTTGCAGCCACCATAATTAGACTCAGCAAGGCCTTACTATGACTAGGTAATTCCGATTCTATATCTTAGTTCAGAAAAATAATTTTCCTAGTTACACCAATTTGCTCACACAGTATCTCTGACAGAGTAGTCTGCACGGAATCTTTAAAATCAGCCAGCTCCTTATACTCCCAGAAAATATGTTCTCCATTACCTCTTTTTTCCCTACCACACCACCAACATTTGCTAACTACCTGAAGAACAATTCTCTGGAGTCTATATGGGGTACAATAACAGCTATGTAAACATTTCCAAGCAAAATCCTACATTTTCTAGATTCTGTTGCATATTTCGGAGACAAACATACATCCCCCATTGTTTCTTTGAGAATTGTTTATCCAATTACTCATCCCAATTCCTTCTTAACTTCTCTGACTGATTCTTAAAGTTATCATGCAATATTTTATATGCTGTACTAATTATTCCTTTTTTAGCAGCAGTTTCTATTACAGATTCTATTAAAAATTCTACCAGTGCCAGTCTTTCATTTAGGATCCTGTATTTATTTCTCTTTGCCTATACTCTGAAATCAGTCCTTGAAAGGGAAGGCAATCTCTAACCTGCAGTCCAAATAAATTCTTAGCATCTTCCCATTCTTTTACCTTTCGCTCTTTAGTTATTGGGTTCCAATACCTTGGTTTTTTTGTCAGTTTTGTCCAATAAATTCCAGTTCCCCATGGCTGTTGTCTGTATCCCTAGTTGCAGTCACCCTATCGTCAGACTCTCCTTTCTCCATTCCAGTGTTGGCTTAGTTCTTAGAATACTTTCTGCTACTTTATGAATATAATATTCTGTATGATTATTGTTATTCTCCTTAAAGGTCTGCTTCCAAAATCCCAGTCTCTCTCTTTCTTGAGCTTCCCCCCAGTTTCATCATCATTATCCCTTTCCACTTTTTATTATAAGTTTCTGCTTGTGCTATGTACAGGAGCCTTAACTGTGTAGCTCTGATATACCACTTCAAATCAGGCAATCCCAACACACCATGTTTTAATGGAAGAATCAGGTTATCCCACCTGACTCTTGCTATCTTCTCCTCTCAGATAAAATCTATCAGCTTTTCATTAATTGCAATCCACAATTTCTCCTCTGGTTGATAAAAATATGCCTGACTTGTGTACAAGACTAAAGGGACTAAACATTTTAACTGGTTGTATCTTACTATTAATATCCATATAACAGGGCTTCCAATTTCTCAGTTTTTGTATTATCTTTTGTTTGGTCTCTTCCCACAGATCCTTAGCTGCCACACCAGAATCTTTTTTAATCCATACTCCTAAGTACTTAATGTTATCACGTCCTCATAAATATGGATACTGCTGAAACAATTTATGTGTGGGTACATAATTTACAGCTACTGCCTTTTTTTAGCTTCATTAATTTTGCATCCTGAAAAGATATGAAGCTGCCTCAAAATGTTCCACAACACTGAAATGTCCTTTTCTGGTTTTAGCAGGTATATAATAATATCATCTGTAAACAGGGCCAGCTTTTCTCGACTAGCATACCAATTATATCCTTGAATTTCTGAGTCTCCTAGTTTCTTTGCCAATGGTTCTAAAGATAGTGCAAATAACAAAGGGAAAGAGGACACCCATGCCTAGTTCCTCTTCTCAAAAAGAAATTATCAGAGAGGAACCCACCCATTTTCATTTTTGCCTCTGATCCCTCATACTCCCTCCAAATCAACCTTATAATTTTATTAGGGAATGCAAATGCCTCCATTGCTCTGCTCATAAAATTCCAGATTACTCTGTCAAATGCTATCTCTGCATGTACACCCACCAACAACAGTGGTATTTTTTTACATTCTGCATCTCTCTGGATTATTAGTGTTTTGTTAATGTTGTCAAATGTTTGCCTCTCCTCCACAAAATCACACTGATGCACATCTATCAGTTTTGGTATCGCTTTGATAATTCTTTTGGGCATTACAGACATGCACATTTTATAATCATGGTTTAGTATCGAATTGGGCCTATATGAAGCTGGATCTGATGGATCTTCACTCTCTTTAGGTATTACAGCTACCACTGCTTTCTTCCAGGATGTTGGTATTTTCCCTACTGCTAAAATACTGTAAAGAAAACCTTCAATATCTTTATAATTTTTCCCTCCTAGTTTCCAAACTTCTACAGGAATACCATCTATTCCTAGGGACTTTCCTATAGACTGGTTATACATCACTTTTATTATCTCATCACCTCCCAGACTAACTGCTAGTAATTGAGCCTCATCTACCTCCAACCTTAGCATATTTAATTCTTCCATAAACATCTCCATTTGTACCTTTTCTTGACTTCCATATTTCTCTGCTTTATTCAGACTTTCATAGAATTTCCAAAAAATTTCTAATACTTCTACAAGATCTCCTGTTATCTTCCTTGCTAAGGGCTCCCTAAGCTTGAAGAACAATTTCACTTAAGCCAGCACAAAAGAAGTCTCAGAAAATAGGTTTTAAACTTAGAGCTTTTGTTCTTTTAATTTAAGATCTTCCGCAGAGTTAAAACCACTACTGCAAGCCAAAGTTTTAAAAGGCATAACAGTATAATCATGAGATCAACCATCACCAATCAGATATCCAATGAAAGCTCTCTCTAAGCTTGGTGACGGCACTTTCTACTTTTTGTTGCCTGAGTCGTTCTGCTAAAAGTTTTTGTGCTCTAGAGTTATTATCAAACAACAGTTGCTTAACAGACATCTTTCTAAACTCATGCATATTATCAAGGTAATCCATTATTTTCTGTTTAGCATTCTGTAGTTGCTCTTGTTCTGTGGGATTCCCCCTATTTTGCAATACTTTAACATTTGTCAGTCCCTCTAAATAATTACTGTTACTTCTTAACCATATCTCCCTTTCTTTTATTTCCATTCTATTCTTAAACTCCACTTTAATTTTATCCCACGCCCTAACTATATTTTCAGAAGAACGTTCTACCTTCTGTAATAGCTCCTGAATAATTTCCACTACCCATTCCTTAAATTCCTCTCTTTTCAACAGATAAGTGGGAAAGAACCAGTGTCTGATTTTTATTTCATTACCTGCATTTTTATTTTAGTTATTATTGGAACATGATCTGAAATAGTACAAGACATTTAATTAAATGTGCATGTTCCTGTGAAATGTAAATTATGTCTAGCCTAGCCTAGTTTTTGTATCTTGAGGAATAATATGTAAATTCACTCTGAACTCATAGTACTGAATTCACATCTTTCATGCCAAATATTTTCATAAATGTATTCAAACAGCTTCCCTCCTTTATTAAATTTTCTCTTTTTTTGGGCTCTCAGAAACATCTTTACTGTTGCAAATCAAATTCCAACCCCACCTATAAGTAATATTCCTTGCTGAAAGCTGATTATTTCTCCCAGAATGTTCTTAAGTTCCATTATGGCAGTTTTATTTGGAATATAAATACATGCCAGTGTAATCCTCCTCTCTTGACAGTAGCCCCTTAGCACTACAAATCTACCATTATTATCTTTTTTATCCTCTTCTATCACTACTGGAGCATCTCTTGCAATTTATATAAGTACTCTTATTTTACTTTGCCCCAAGTATTCCTCTGAAAAACCTTTCTTTATCAAATTCACATGTTCATTTCTTTCCAAGTGTGTCTCCTGTAACATAGCTAGTTGCACTTTACATTTCTTAATATAGTTTGCTACACTTTATTTTTTGTATTTGTTCATAAAGACCACTGACATTTAAAGACATTACAGAAAGAATCATTGTCTTAAAAAGTTGTTATTCCCACCTTTTATGTATTAAACCTTTTTTTTGTTAAATGTCTAGTTCCAGCTTTTGTATTACATGCATACACTTGCATGTTGAACTTTTACAGTTGATTCTTTTCATATCCATTTGAGCCTATGTCACATCTTACAAAACTTTGTTTTATTGAAAGCCCTCAATCAAAAAATAAACACACCACAGTAACCCTCCTAAAACCTATTAATAATAACAACACATAAAACTACGTATATCTTCAAATATTGGTTTTACCCTCCTAATAGGAACAAATGTTACAAACTGATAGCCACACTCATACAAATTTGAGTTAACCTAAAAGAAAGGTTATCCATGCTAAGATGCATGGTGTGGCCTGTGCTTCTACTAAGTGCTGTCTAGTTTTGCCTTATTCTCGGTCAGCTGGGAAAACACTTGAATGCTTTCAGAGAACATTATCTACTAGCCATTTCTCTTTATCAGCTTGTCCCCTAGAGAGACGAGAACCAGATACAAAATTTTTAAGCATACATTCATTTACTAGGGAAAAAAAAACTATAATATTCAATATTCCTTTTCACTGACTTGCTTTCTCTTAAAACTTGTGAGTAAATCAAGCTAAAGGCCTTCAGCCAGATATTCGCCTACACAAGAATGAGAAAAGCACATTAACTTTTATTTCGTCATGCTCTTTTAACCACATTTTTTCTCTTCTTTTTTTTTTTTTTTTTTAACAGTGCAGTGCCTATATTTCTTAAAAGTGAACAAGAAGGGGGAAAAAACAGGAGCATCTATTTACATTAGTATCCCCATTATACTTAAAAATAACTGAGAAAACTTTACTTTATAGCATGCAAAGAATCATATAGTATTAAAATAGTACCATTAAGAAAAAAATGTTTTATTTACAGTTAACGTTCTCTCTCCTCTTCCCCTCTCCTAAGTATTTTTCCAAACATTAATGACATTAAGTAGGTCATATACTTTAGAGTCCCCTACAAGTTTAACAAAGTTCAAAAAGTCCAATATTTCCAGATTTGCTTGTTCAGTCATGTTTCAAAAATATAATTACTCCTTTGTAATCCCACATTTGTCAATTTCCAAGTTACTGGTTTTATTCCTGTTCATCTCCCAAATCCTATCTCTGCTTCATTTCCAGTGCACTCTTGATTCTTCTAGTCAACTCTTGTGTTTTATTTCCTTCTCTCAAGCATTTTCTGCTGCAATATTGGAAAAGGTTTCACTGGGACAGTCTCTCTATGTTCTTTATTACTAGAACAAGAAGCAGGATTTCCTTCTGTGTCACAGCTCACTTTTTGTTGGACAAACTTTTATATTTCTTTCTTAGCATGTACTTCTTCAAAAAATTATTTTGTCCCTCCAGGGAAATATTTTGAGGATAGCCGGGTGCAGCGGTTTGAATCTCACACATGTTTTTCAACATTTCCTGAATAACTGAATACATTCACTCCTCTTCTGCCTGATGTACAATGAGTAGTCACTCTCCACAAACACTCTGCTGTCTCCCACATTTAGTACTTTGCCCTACTGACACTGTTTTGTCAGAATCAACTCCTTCTGCTGGCAGGACTGAATCTTTACTATTAAAGGTCTAGGTTGCATTCTCATAGCCAGGATTGGTGCATATACATGATGTGCCATTTCAATTAACAATTCCTGTTTTGGAATAGCAGTCTAGTTGCTTATTTTTGCCTTCATAAAATTAATACAGCCCGTTTCTTCCAGGTTCATAGGTAGGTACTAGGCTATTGGCCCTAGGGCCCATACAAGCCTACCCAAAAAATGTACCCTGGCTTTCGTCACCCAAGAAAATTATTTTCCTGTGCCCCTGTCGAGCAGAGCCACAGAAGTGATCCCCGGGGTGAATTTCCCATTTCCCATCCAATCATCAAGATGAGTGCTAATGAGGAGCTCTGTTTGACATACATAGGTAGTCTGTTCCAGAGTATGGGAAGTCTCTGGGACAGGAATCTATCCCTCCAGCATGTTCTGTTTATTGTGGTGACAAGGTTTAGGTCCCTAGGGTGTGTAGCTCACAGGGATTGAGATTTCTTTAAGTGGAGCATGTCCAACGGTTCTGGGTTTGACATAGCTTTGTATGCTAGGCAGAGATCACCCCTGAGTAGGCGATATGCGATGGAGTAATGCTGTAGTTCTTTGAGACGGTCTGCATAGGGCATCTGTTTGAGGCCAGTAATCCTCTTTGTGAGGTATTTCTGTGGTTTTTCCAGTTGTTGTAGATGTCTTGTGAGGTACATACCAAAAGAGGCGTTGTACTCTATAATGGGTCTAATGAGTAACGAGTAGAGGGAAACAATGACCTATTTTTTTCTGGATGAGAATCCTTTTGTGATGAGATGAGCCACGTAGAAGGATTTCCTGACCACTGTGGCGATGTGATTATCAAAGGAGAGACTACTGTCCACCTGTGTCCCAAGGTCTCATCACATTTTTGGCATTAAGTAGATTACCAGCTATGTGGTAGTTCATGGGTACAGTTTTTTTACCAAAGGGGATGACAATACACTTTTTGGCATTGAGCTTCAGGCCATGGCTTTGACACCAGGTATCTGTCTCAGTGAGGCCCTTTTGTAGTTTGTCCACATAGTTAGGAGTTTCGATTATGGCTCCTAGTTTGCAGTCATCTGCAAACTTTGTTAGCCAAAGACCTTCTGTGTTGGCCTGCACTTCAGAGAAGTAGATACCAAACAGGAGAGGACCCAGGACTGAACCCTGTGGTACTCCACTTGTCACTGGTCTGATGTCGGATTTGGAATTCGCTACTTTCACAGTGTGGGTTCTGTCAGTGAGCCAGTTGGCAACCCATCTTGTGACATAGGGATTTA
The DNA here is from genome assembly GCF_019279795.1 of Protopterus annectens. NCBI lineage: Eukaryota > Metazoa > Chordata > Ceratodontiformes > Protopteridae > Protopterus > Protopterus annectens. The sequence continues at coordinate 807,624,986 of NC_056748.1, read as the reverse complement.
TACCTAGTTTAGTGAGCTTATCTATAATTCCAGAGTGGGGGGTGGTGGCAAAAGCCTTGGTGAGATCTAGATAAGCTGTGTGAACCATTTTACCCTCATCTATGGCTTTGGTGACTGCTTCAAAGAAGTCAATCAGGTTTAGGAGACATGATCCTCCTTTTACAAATCCAAACTGGGTAGGGTCCAGAGTTTGGAGATTACCAATGTCTTTGTTTATGAGTTCCACGATGATACGTTCCATGGCCTTGTAGACCAGGCTTGTCAGGCTAATAGGGCGGTAGTTCCCGGGGTCCGTCGTGGCTCCCCTTTTGTGGAGTGAGATAACCGTCACGGTGCGCCATTCAGTGGGTACAAAGCCTGAGGTGAGGCTATGACTGAACATGGTACTTAGGTAGGGTGCCAGTTTATTCTGTAGTTCGTGTAGAACGCAGCCTGGGATATTGTCAGGTCCCATGGATGCTGTGTTCTTGGCTTTGGAGAGTGTGTTTTTTACCTATGCAGCCGTGAGTATAGGAACTTTGCATTCTTCCGGTATAGAGATGGGCCCTCTAGGGGGTGAGAGGGGGGTAAAGTTAGCACTGAACCTATCTACTAGGATGTTGGCAATATCAGTTGGTTCTGTATATTTAGTGCCATTGTGCTGTAACTCAGAGCAGATCTGAGTGTCCCCATTTAGATTCTTGACATAGCTATAGAATGCTTTGTGGTTGTCTTTAGAGTCAGTGGCAATTTTGTTTTCGTAACTAGCTTTGGAGGATTTTATGAGGGATCTCAGCTTCTTACTGAGGTTGACCAGGGAGTTTCTCCAGTCATGGGATTTTACTCTTTTTTGCAACAGTTTCTTTCTTCTGTTGTAGAGTTTGTTTATGGCAGAGGACCACCAGATTGGCTTCCTTTTTTGGAGGATAACATCTTGGTTCTATTAGGGATAGCATGAGCCATGCACTCGTGTAAGTGCTTATAAAGTGCAATTGTGTAGGATTCAGCAGTCATACCTCTATTGTCTGTCTGCATGGGTGTCATGAAGTTTGCCACTTCTGTCTTAAGAAGTGTGAAGTTGGCTTTGGAGAAGTTTTTTACGATGGTTTCCCTAATTGGGGGTGGGGGTGGGATGTGGATGTCTAGGCTGATTAGCTTGTGGTCTGATCTGACCAACGAGGAGCTGACCTCTGGTGTGGAACACCTGTTTCCCATGTTGGTAATGACCAGGTCTAGGATATTGCTGCCCCTCGTGGGGGTGTGAATAAGTTGATCCAAGGTGTTGGAATTTATGAATTCTAGACAACGTTGAGCAAAAGAGTTAGTACATGAGTAGTTTTCCCAGTTAATGGTGGGGTAGTTGAAATCGCCCATTATTAGGGTGTTGGGTTGTACCCTAATACTTTCCAGTGTATCAAGAAATGAGGAGTGTGAATCCTGGGGCATGGTGGGGGGTCTGTAGCAAGCTACAATTTGGATTGCGGTCTTGCCCAGAGTTAGTTGCACTTGGATAATCTCGGATGCATTATGCTGTGCAACTAGCCTGGAGGCGTGGATATCCTTAATGAATATGGGAACTCCTCCGCCTTTAGTGCTTCTTTCTGGGTTAGGTGGCCGAAAGGTGTGGTATGAATTGAAGCCTGGTAATGTAGGGGTGCTCTCTGGAGCTTTGAACCAGGTCTCTGTCACTGCACAGATGTCAGTGTTCTCCATTTTAAGGAGTGCCTCGAGTGAGTGCATTTTGAGGTTTAGACTTCTAGTATTGAGTAGCATTACCCTCAGATTTTGCTTGCTTGTACCCGTTACAGTGGTGAATTTGTCATTTGAACCTTGCCTAAAAAAATGCACTAAAGGGGTGGCAAGAGCCTTAGCCAGTATCCGGAATCCTAAGGGTGACAGGTGCAGGCCATCTCTGGCAAAGCATCGTGGACTGTTGATCTTGTCGTCCCAGGCAGACAAATACTGGATCCCCTTAGAATGACACCAGAAGCTTAGCCAATTGTTGAAGTCAATCATTTTGTCCTTGTACTGTGGTATCATTCTGGGTGATGGCAGGATGCTACTCAGGGTTAGGGTCATACCTGCCTGGGATACAAGATCGGAGAGCTCCTCCATGTCTCTTTTCATGTAGTCCAGGGAGGTATGTCTCAGGTCATTCACACCAACATGGACAATGACAGTGTCATATTTGTACTTATTGTGGAGTGACCTGAGTGCATGGGTTATGTGGCGGATCCTGGCACCTGACAGGCAGCTGACAGTAACTTTCTCCTTGTTTAGTCTAGTGAGTGGAACATCAGTGTGCCTGACTACAGAGTCACCTATGACTAGAGTGTTGGGTACGTTGTTATGCCTTATGGGCTGTGGTTGAGTGGCACACTGAGTTTGTGGGCTATGTGTCATTTGGGTTGTGTTGGGGGGTAGAGTTTGCTTGCATTTATGCTTTGGATGTCCCTGATGCTTGGGCAGGTTTTTATTGAGAGCCTCCGTGAATGTACAGCAGAAAATCTCAGGTTTCCCTACATGCTTGGCCTCTAATTTTATTTATTTTACTTGTTGAAACATCTCTTCTTCTGCCGTCTCATATTCAACCAGCCTTTTCTTCATTTCGACCTCTGAGTTTTTCAATTTTATTACCTCTTCTGAATATCTAAAGTGTTTTCAATGTTTTTCCAGCCTTTTGTTGTTTGAGTTGATACACTCCATAAATTTTTTTTAATCAGGTCTGTGTGCAGTTGTCTTATACTTTCCTCTAGGTTACTGAAAGGCATGTCTGGAGCTTTACAATGCATTTTAGGAATATTCTACTATGTTACTATTAGTTTTAACATAGTAGTCTGGCTTTATGCTCATTAGAAACCCAAACATTAAGTCTTTATTAATAGGTTAGGTTAGAACATAGTTTTTTTACATTTTATATGCACTTTAGGAGTACCATGTCATTATTTACCAGAGTGTAGCTGAAAGTATTGTTTTTTTAAATATACATACAGTTAGCGATGTTTACATATATATGTTTTGGTTTGTATATGATTTTTAGGGGTTTTTAATTGTTTTTGTGATGTCATAATTATGTCTAGTAGGTGACTGGAAAATGAAATAGCAATGGCACTATTTAATCCAGGTGAATGAGGACTGCTGTATTAAAGTCTGAAGAAACGTTCTCTGAAACGTGAAAGCGATTACTATTTTCGTTTGGTGTTTATCTATATTAAATATTCTACAACGAGCCGTGGTGTTGCCTCGTTTGTTGTTCTTTGGATTTGTACTGTTGATTCTAGAGAGGCACTTTATCCAGGACTGCTTTGGATTTGTTTTTCATGTCTGGAGCTTTCACTGTTTTTTGCTGAACATCTGCAGTGCTTTTCCCATTCAGTGTTCTTCCTCACCTTTTGTAGCTGACTTTCCTTCAGTTCCTCTGTATTTTTCTTTTCCTAGCACCCAGGCAGCACACTTACTAGCCAATTACAGAAATTTTACCCAGAGGTATAGGTCCACTGACCTTCTCTGCCAAGTTTCTGTTTTCACACTGAGAGAGCTAGAATTAAGCTATTACTCAATGTACCGCCATCTTGGAAGCAAAACTAGGAACAATTTTAACGATTACTTATTCATTTAAAATTTTAACAGAACAAATTTGGCATCAACATGCACTTGAAATGTTAATGTCTGGCATTAGTGACAGACTGTAATCCTCTGCCTACCTTTCAACTTTTGCTTAAGAACTCTGGCCAAAGCTAAAAAATAATGGAGGGATAAAAGGATAAAATCAGGACCACATTTTAAATATTGCTTTTTTTTAACTTAGAAAGCTGCTAGAATACCAGGTTTTGCATTAACAAATATTTTCTGAAGATATGAAGTCTCAGAGTCAAATGTTTCATTATTTAGTGAGCACAATTCTCAATTTTTTGCCAGCAAACAACACATTTTATGAGGAACAGTGGGTGAGGAACACACCAAAATCATGAGACAATAATCTGGACATTCTGTGAAATTCTGGAGAGTTAAGAGGTATGATCCTGAGTGATTTACAAGAAAATCAAATATTTTACAAGAGATAAGGCAGAAATATGAACTAAAGTCCAGGATGTTCTACAACATTCTGGACAGTTTATTTGGGGTCTATATTAGAACATAGAAGTTTCAAAACTTTGAATGTTCTGATATTGAACCCTATTCAGCGAAAGCTGAAAACATCGAACATACAGAAGAAGAAGTTATGTACTCACCATAATGTTTGATGTATGTAGTCCATCTCGTCTCACATTCTTACCCGTGGGTTCGGAGCCGAATATCGGCTCCGACTCGGACGATTATACTAGCTCGAAGTCTTTCATTGGCTGGGCTAAGCAGGTATACCATGGTGCAATGCTCCATATCCCCAGATCTAGTTTGCTGTGAAACTCATTTGTACTCCATGCACATATCACATCCAGGCAAAGAATAAGCTAAGCAAGGGAACTCTGCAGATGACAACCTAACCTCCAAATCCTCCAGGAAGGGGGACAGTGGGAGGGTAAGTAAGAATGTGAGGCGAGATGGACTACATACATCGAACGTTATGGTGAGTACATAACTTCTTGATGTTATGTAGTCCTATCTCGCCTACATTCTTATCCGTGGGGACAGCGTCCCTAGCACCTACATCCTGGGTGGCTCACAGGAAAATACTCCTGAGAACTGTGGAGCCAAAGGAAGACCTGCCCCTGGAGACTATGTCCAATTTGTAATGAGAAACAAATGTGTGAGGAGAAGCCCAAGTAGCTGCAGCACATATATCATCCATTCACAATCTGGCTTGATAGGCTGTGGATGTGGAAACAGCCCGAATAGAGTGAGCCTTGACCGGAAATGGCAGATCTTTACCTCCTGCTTGATAAATGATAGAGATACAACTAGATACCCATCTAGACAGTGTGACCCTGGATACCGGGGAACCCATTCGGTTTTCCGAAAAAGAAACAAAAAGTTGGTCTGACTTCCGGATATCTTTTGTTCGGTGTAGATAGAAGTGTAATTGTCTATGTACATCCAACTAGGGTCTGAGAGAGAACCCTGTCTTTATGAAAGATTAAATATGGAGGTTTGATAGAGAGGGCTTGAATCTCTGAAACTCGTCTTGCTGAAGTGATTGCTGTTAAGAAGGCTGTTTTCCAAATCAAGAATTTCAATTTGCAGGTAGCTGCAAGCTCAAAAGGTGTTAAAGTAAGGGCTTGTAGAACAAGTATGAATAGGACATGCTGGAGGGATAGATTCATAACCCAGAGGCTTCCCATGCTCTGTAACAAGATCCCAGTTCATGTTAGACAGAGCCCCTCACTGACTCTCTTCAAGAGAAATCTTGATGAGTGGATGGGTGATCGTAAGTTTACCCCAGGGGTCACATCTGTGTCACTACTAGACAGGGGCACAGTAAACTAATTCTATTATATAAGGGGACCTTCACTGTGTCACTACTAGACAGAGGCACGGTATTCTAAATCTATTCTGTGCATTTTTGTACCATTTCATGGGGTGGCGAAAGCCACATCGCTATGGCTAGGCTTACAAATGCCCCAGGGCAGATAGCCTAGTACTAAACTATGAAACTATGAAATCTAAATTCTGCCTTGTTAGAAAAGTGGGGAAAGGAAACAGGCAGCTCAATGGACTGATTTAGGTTAGACACCGAAGCCACTTTAGGAAGGAACGAGGGGTTTGGTCTGAGAGAGACCCTGTCTTTATGGAAGATTAAATATGCAGGCTCAAAAGGTGTTAAAGTAAGGGCTTGTAGAACAAAATTGCGATCCCAGGGCATGATAGGTTCGGACACCGGGGGACAAAGCAACAGAGTTCCTTTCAGGAATGCCTTGCATAGTCTATGCGCCATGAGACTAGGCTCATTCGCTACGTGGAAATTAGAGATCACCGCCAGTTGAACTTTGATGGTGGCTGATGTGGAACCCTGATGGAAAAGCATAGACAAAACCTCCAGAACTGAAGCTATTGGAGCTGTGTAAGGATCAATGCCTCTGGTATGTGCCCAGATAGAAAACCTTTTCCATTTACTAGAATAAATTTCTAGTGGATGGTTTATGAGAGGACGATAATATATGAACCACTTCCGGTGAGAAATTATGAAGTCTAATGATGGAAGTGGAATAGCCAGGCTGTCAACCGGAGGGTCATCAGGGAGGGGTGGAACTGTCCCGACATGTGTGTCAGTAAATCTGGTTGAGGGTCCAGAGTCCAAGGAGTGTCTGAAGAAAAGGGAACCAAACTTGGCGAGGCCAGTGTAGAGCAATCAGGCTGACCCCATCTGCTGAAGATTCGCTCTGCAACCAGGCGATTCAGGGGCCACTCGTAAGGCATCAGGATAGCTCTGCTTAGCCTGTCCGCAATCACGTTGGACTTCCCCGGAATGTGCGTTGCCACCAGAAACCGTTGGGAAGTTACTGCCCAATGCCACACTCGCATGGCCTCTCTGCACAGAGGGTAAGGCCTAGTTCCCCCTTGCTTGTTTAGATACCACACTACTGACATGTTGTCTGGGTGTATGGCAATCGACCCTAGAGGAAGAACACTCTGAAGTGCCTGCAACGCAAGAAGCACTGCTCTCATCTCTAGGACGTTTATATGCAGATGTATCTCGTGTTCTTGCCACGTGCCTTGGACTGTCCTGCCAAGATAATGCCCCCCCACCCCTTCTGGGAGGCATCCGTGGTCACCGTGGCAACCGGGATGGGTGGAACGAAGGGCTTTCCCTTGTCCAAATTGTTGGTGCACAGCAACCAACCAAGGTCCTGCTTGCATCTGTCTGTAAGATGGGATGAGATGGTGGAAGTCTTTGGAGAGACCATTGAACAAAGAGGAGCCATTGGAGAATTCTCATGTGTAATCTCGCTAGGGGAACCAACATGATTGTTGCTGCCATGGTCCCTAAGAGCTGGAGAACCCATCTTGCCTTCGCTTGTCTCAGGGCATCAGCATGTGTACCTGTTGTTGTAATACTCTGATCCTTTCCTGCAGTAAAAATGCTCACATTCGAATGGTGTCCAATTCTGCTCCTATAAAGGTGACACACTGTAAGGACAATAAGGCAGATTTTTCCCAATTTATTGTTATACCCAACTGGTGACATAGATTGATGGTAGCGTCCCTGATTTGAACTAGTTGATGCCTGGTGGGAGCGGTAAGGAGCCAGTCGTCCAGATACGGAAACACCTGGAATCTCTGACATCTCAAGTGAGCCGTCACCACTGCCATACACTTGGTGAACACCCTGGGGGCTGTGGTGAGACCAAAGGGCAGGGCTCGAAACTGGAAATGACAGACTTCCAGCCGGAAGCGTAGGTGACTCCTGGATGCTCTGTCCATCTTCACATGGCAGTAAGCATCCTTGAGGTCGATGAAGCACATCCATACCGATATTCGGCTCCGAACTCACGGGTAAGAATGTAGGCGAGATAGGACTACATAACATCAGCAAATTTTTTGCTAGGGGAAAAAATTTGCTGTTCCAAAACACATACACAGAACACAAGCACACCAAACAAACAGCAATCCACACACATACACCTAACCCTACACTAAACTATACACACACCACTAACTATCCACTTACCTTAACCCAAACCCTAACTCTAAGATCCGTCACTATTGCGCACTCACCTCATCCACTCCCTAACCCTAACTCACCTACCCCGCCCTAACCCTCACGTCCACACAATCGCACACTTACCTGACCCGCGCCCTAACTCAACTAACCTGCCCTAACCCTCACGTCCACACAATCAGAGACATACCTAACCCGCGCCCTAACCCTAACTCACCTAACCCACCCTAACCCTCAAGTCCACACAATCGCAAACATACTTAACCTGCACCCTAACCCTAACTAACCTAACCCACACTCAATCTCACACTTACCTGAACCCGACCCGTAACTTTCCATCACAGCTCTGAAAATATTGAAGCAACAGAAACGGACAACCAAATTCTTTCCCTAGGAAAACATTTGATTTTCTGTTGTTTCGATATTTTCAGCTTTCACTGAATAGGGTTCGATATTAGAACATTTGAAGTTTTGAAACTTCGATGTTCTAATATAGACCCATTTATATGTTTATCAGGTAAGTGACCTGGACTACTGATCCTTTTCAGGCACAACCTGGAATTAGCAGCAGTAAAGACAAGACTTTACAAAAGTACAATAAGAAATTACATTCATGTACATACATTGTACAGTTAAGAGGTATGTTGTGCAACTGAAGTTTAATTTCCATAGGTCGGTGCAGAGCCAAGTGTTTATCACCTTTCACCGACTGAGTACCGGCACAGACTCTCTCCTGTCTAATAGCCTGTTTTGGCAGAATTTTCCACGAAGGCACATTTCACTGGTGGTAGACTAACTTACAATTTAGTAATCATATTGGTGTATTTAATTACTCATTCATTCTCTTGCACCCACTTTATGCTGGTTCAGGATAATTATGAGTGTAGGCACAGGTGTCCTGGCAATCTATGAGAGTCATCATTATCTCCTTTTGGCTTATCCTGGTTAGGGGTTGGCACAGTGGAACAGTAAGCAGAACGATTGACAGTGGAGTTTTACGATGCCGAGTTGCTAGCCCGGCGCCCAACCTTCCACAGACGGCACGCACATGCACACACTCACACCTAGGGCCAATTGACAGTGTCTAATACACCTACAGCATGTCTTTGGGATGTGGGAGGAAACTGGAGCACCCAGAGGAAACCCATGTGACCACAGGGAGGACATGCAGACTCTGCATAGAAGGCACCCTAGCCGAGAATCGAACCAGAGAACCTCTTGCTGTGAGGTGGCAACACTAACCTCTGCACCACCGATTCACATATATTCCAAGGCCAATGCTTCTTACTACCATTCATGCCTTGGCAGTACCCTCTCTCAGGCAGCACCTCATTTCTTCAGGAGGGCCATACCAGTACAACACACAGTAAATTTGTAGATACCCATCCAGTCACTACGCTTAAAGTAAGATAGTGAATTGCAGTGTTCAACATGTAGGGGAAGTTTAGTTCAAATATTTGGGAGGTACTGACTTATATGCATGCCACTCCACTGTGCTGTTATTTACCCGATGGTGAAGATTTAGGTTCCTAGTTATAATACTGGAGTTGCGGAGAAACAGGAGGTCCAGGGAAACTGGCTCTCTAGTGGTGCAGTAAGCAAGACAGATCTCCCCTCAAAAGTCTATATGACACTGAATAAATTGGGAGAGTTTCCAGCTTCTCTTGGTAGCTCAGGGACTTTAGGCCTGTGTTTTTGTATGCTAAGAACCTTTCCAGTCTTTGTAATTGTTTGATATGTTTAGTGAGATTCATTCCACAGGTGGATGTTGTACTTGATAACTGGCTTGATCAATGCTGAGCATAAGAGAGTGATTACCTCTTTACAGACTGTGATGATATTCCCCTGGCAATTAGGTAGAATAAATAAAAGTATTTCCTCACAATGTTGTCAACATGATGGTCAAAACACAGGGAGTGATCAGCCCAGATTTCTAGGTCCCTAACAAAATTTTCATTTTGTAGTGCTGTGTTCGCTATACACTATGATGAGGAGGAGAGGTCTACCAAATGTGACACTACACTTTTTAGTATTTAGTTTGAGCTCATTTTTAGTATACTAAGGATTTACTTGGGAGAGTTCATTCACGGGAGTTTGGGCATCATTGGGTGACTTAACAACAACCTTCAGTTTGCAGTCAACTGCAAACTTTAAGAGCCAGTGGTCTTTGCTTCCACTTGGAGATCTTAGAAGTAAATACCAAAAACAAGAGGGCCTAGCACTGAACCTGACAGACACCACTGGTCACTTTCATACTTACTGATGAGGCATCTGCAACTCGCACTGTGTGGGCTCTTGTCTTTCAGTCAGCTTATCCATCTGATCACATATGGGTTGAGTTTTAAAGCAATTGGCTTTTGTATGATGCCAGCATGGGGAATGGTACTAAAGATGTTTGCCAGGTCAAGATACACTGCCATGGCCACCTCTGACTCTCTTTTGAAGAAGTTTACCAGGTTAACTAGACAGAACCTACCGTTCACAAAGCAAAACTGTTGGGGTTAAGCCAAACAAGTGTCTTGATAGTACACTTTATGAAGTTAATGATACACTCCATGGTTTTACAGAAGAGGCTTGTAAGGCTGATATGACATTTAACTACCCAAGCCACCCTTATCAAAGGTCATAACCACTTCAGTGCACAGCTCATCAGGGACAAAGCAGTAACTAGAACTTGAGTTAAACAGCTTGAGGAGTGACCAATATGCAACCATGTTTATGATATGTCATTGTAAGTAAAATATACAATCAAATGGACTGTTGTACACCAGAAATCTGACTAAATCAAGCATACTGCATGCATTTGTTTGTTATCCAGGTGTTTCAGCGTTAATGCTTTATGGACAGTAACAGACCTTGTTGATAGGCTGTGTGATGTACTTAAATGAGGCAGTTCCTTGCAGCACTGAATATTTTGACTCTGGCTTTTGGGACCCCTGCTGTTCACAGTACCCCCCCCCCCCCCAGTGTGTTTCCCACTTTCTCCCTGTCCTGGCTTTGCCACACCATTTAGATTAATTTTTTTTTGTTTTCTCTCACTTTGTTGTACTCTTCAGATTTTTTATGCACTGTTTCAATATATTCTAACTGCCCATGATAAGGAAGAAATAATCAAATTAAACTAAAGTCTCAGTAACCCCCTCCCGAGATGCTTGAATTGCAGTTTAGAGCTTTTTTCCAAACCTTTTGATACAAAGATTGCTTGACCAAAGACTGTGATTAAAGAAACTAATTCATTCTTACTCTTCATTCTCTTCATGCATCCTTTCACCACTCCCTAAATGGGATGAAAGTGAAAGAATACACAACATCAGTCATATATTTCAAGTTGCTACTGTCACACACATCATACAGCTTGAATCTCCACCCCACCCCTAAAAGACAGCTACCATCTGTGCATCCATATGACAATTAGAATATAGCAACATATTTTTAACTTGTTGATCACAGATGCATATTCACAATAAGCCTGCTTACTCTTACCTCCCAAAAATAGCCACCAGTATTATACTTCTGTTATGTGATTGTGTGAAACAAGAAGAAAAATTATCACCGCCATGTATTCCAGCCAGTTGCTCAGACAGTACATTGGCCTGACACAAGTTATACTGATGCTGTGTACAAACATGTGAGGTATAATTGTGTGAAAAGTTAAACAAATAATAACCATACTGTGACAGCCCCTTAAAAGCCACAATGCCTTTCTGTGCATACCTCTGAGGTTTAATTGTAAGACAAATTTGAAAAATAACAACCACACTTTCCCCAGTTCCAAACAAGTTATAGTGACCACCTGTGCACAACTCTGAGGTTTGATTGCAAGAAATAATAATCTCACTCTTCCCTGACTCCCACCACCGACAAACACAAGATATAGCAGCCTTCTGTGCACACCTACTAGTAGGGACAGTTGTAGAACAGGCAAATCCACGGTAGAAGCCCTCAATAAGACTGTGTCAAACTCCACTTCTACAACTTGAGTTGTGGATGTTGCCAGGATCTAGATCAGGTGAAGGCAACCCGCAGCTCTTCCACCCCTCTGAAGTGGCTCCCTGTAACTTATAATAATATGGAAATAAATAATGGCTATTTTTATTTTATTTTTATTTTTTCTTTCAAAGCAAACACCTCTTATTTTGGAGATCGAGATGACACTATGACACTAAAATAAAAAAAAAGTGTCAATCAAAACATGCATCACATCCTACAACAACTACAGCCTGCCACGTGCAGGTGGCTAATCTTGAGTTTTCGATCCCCTGTAAGCTAACCATGGATAATTAAAAAAAAAAGAAAAGTCTCAGAAGAAAATAGAGAGTTTAATTATCCGTGGACAGATTCATTTGCTTTCACTGCCAAAAGTGATGGCTTACCTGTATGTCTGATATGTGGTAAGAAAAAATGTTATGTTGAAAGACTTTGAGAACAAATACACAACATTTGCTAAAAAGTACCAAGCTGGAGATGAATGAAAAAAGAGTGATTTTGGAACTGCTGTGGAAAGCTGATCATAGCAAATATAGTTCCAAGAACTGGATCAAATTTGTAAACTCAACTACTGCTGCTAGTTTTGAGGCAGCTCAGGAGATAGTAAGATGTGTAAAGCCATTCACAGATGGAGAACACATGAAAGAATCATTCATTAAAATATCAGAGCATGTATTCTTGGACTTCAAAAATAAATGTGAAATTGTTCAGAAAATTAGAGATATGCCTCTCTCTGCAAAGACTGTCAAGGACATAACCATCAAGATGGCAGCAAACATCACCAGTCAACAAATTGAGGACATTAATTCGGCTCCAACATACTCAATCGCCTGTGATGAGTCAAAAGATGTAAACGATATTGAGCAGACAGCATTGTTATGCAGATATGTGAACTATGAAGGGCCATAAAGTGCCAAACACAGGGGGAGGCATCTGTGAGGCTGTGGTGAACTGTTTAAAAGCAAAAGAAATAAACGCCACCCACATGGTGTCAGTGGCTACTTAAGGGGGATCTAGTATGACAGCAACACAGAAGGAGTTTGTGGCTTTATTGTGGAAGTCACTGGATCGAAAGCTGCTGATGGTTCACTGCATTCTGCACAAGGAAGCACTGTGTGCTCAAGCATTTCCTTCTGAATGCACGGAGATAATGAACCTCGTCATTCCAATAGTGAAGATAGTAATGGTGAAAAGGATAACCCACCAACAATTCTGTTCATTGTCAGATGAAGTCAACAGTGCACATTCAGTGCACATTCAGATCGCCTGCTGCATAACAATGTCCAATGACAGTCCAAGGGGGAGAGGTGCTGAAATGGTATGCTGCAAATTTATTTAAATCCAGGTAAATACCCTGGTATTAATGAGCGTGTTTCTCTAAAACCAGTGTTGAAGGCATACCCACTTCCACATTAGTTTGTCATTGCAAGGTAGTTATATTCCATGGCAGCTGATTGGTTACTTTGGTGTTTAAATTCTGACGTGTGAAACACTGTTAAATAGGTCTGACAAAGCGGTCTGAGGACTGTGAAGGCGCTTACCTTTGTTTTTTGGTTTTGTATTAAAGTTTTTTTGCTTTATTTTAGCCATGGTGATGGTCTTTTCTATATTATTTTTTTCTAAAGTCAGACTGAAGCATTTAACAGTCTGAATAATGTGTTTAACAGCTTCCTACGACTCTTATGTGATGGATGCTTTCTGTGCGACAACAGTAAGTCTGTTACGGCACTACTGCTCTTTCTTTGGTAATCATTTGAAATGTAGGGACCCACTAGAGCAAGTCCTGAAATACGGAAACTGAATGACTGAAGGATTGGACTTGCATATACTAAGTCCGAGATGCTATTTATCAAAATATCCCCTTTTTTCTGAGGTACGGCAATCTAAGAGTTGGCATACATATAAGTTCGGGGGTGGGAGTGGGGCTTGCCCCCCACGATAGGTGCGCATGTGTGTGTGTGTGTGTGTGGGGGGGGGGTTACAACCCCCACACACACAAAAAGAAGTTTTAAGGAGAAGAGGGGTTTTTGAAATTCGATCTTCTCCTGTGTTTTCGATCTTTTTTTTAGCTTGTCGGCATTCGTCACTTTGAGTGCCGACATTTCAATATGGAGCCACCTTCTTCTCTAACTTTTGAAAATATGGCTACCGGATCACATACCATGCAGGGGCATCTTTAGCTTCATTACTAAGTTTCTATGAAATTTCTGTGCAGTCATTCCAAATGTAACTCATATTTACACTATATATTTGTTTATACTTGTTTACTAGGGTAATATTGACCAATTTCAGGCTCAACCCATAGCCTGGGAATACATCTTGTGTCATGGATACATTTCTGTTATGGAAATAAATAGTAATCTAAAAGGGCAGTTTTTGTAGCCAAGTGCCTTTTTTGTCTTATAGGTTCATTGGTTCATAGGTTGGTACTAGGCTATTGGCCCTAGGGCCTATACAAGCCTAGCCATAACAATTCCCTGTCTATTTCTTCCCACAATATTTACTTCCCTGGACCCCTGTCTAGCAGGATGACTGACGTGATCCCCGGGGAGAATTTCCTATTTCCCATCCAATCATCAAGGTTCATTTTGAAGAGGGCCAAGAGGCACTCTGCTTGACATGTATTGGCAGTCTATTCCAGAGTCTGGGAGTCTCTGGGTCTGGAGCCTATCCCTCCAGCATGTTTCTTTTTTTGTTCATTGTGATAACAAGGTTTAGATCCCTGGAGCATGTGGCTCTGAGGGAATGGGATTTCTTTAAGTTTAGCATGTCCAACTTCTGTCACCGCAGCCTTTAGCAGCTTCTGGCAACTCTGCTTACAATAAGTCGAGCTGTGATTTAACACAAAATTGGCTTCTGTTCACAAGAAAAGCACAGGTTTAGGAATGATTATGCTACTGCAGTGGCTGATGAAAGAACAGTATTTGTATGAAACATTATTTGGTTCAGTGGCCAGTTACCATACTTGGGGAGGTTTGGGAGCCACATTAGGCACATTGGCTGGTGTAGTGGTGCAGCGGTAGCTTTGTCACCTCACAGCAAGAAGTTCTCTGGTTTGATTCTCAGCTGGAGTGCCTTCTGTGTGGAGTCTGCATGTTCTCCCTGTGCTCATGTGGGTTTCCTCTGGGTGCTACTTCGTCCCACGTTATAAAGATACGCATCTGGACCATTTCGCCCCGGGCCTCCGCTGAAAATTGGTTTTGTTCCAAGTTGGACTTTCGCAGTTAACAAATGTTAAATAAATAAACATTACCATATCCAACATGCATCTTCACAGTCAAAGCAGTCTGTTGCTGCACATGCCAAAAGCTATATAAAATGCAGACTGTGCCCACTGGGCTACCTGTTGGACACCCTTGGATGGATTAATCTGCTGCAGTCCTCACATGTGTTCTGCATCTTTAAATATGAGGAAAATAAAAAATAAAACTGGCTGCTGACGAACAAGGACTATTACAGCATAATACTTCTAAGAAGCTGACAAACTATGACCTGCCTTGGACATCTAATGTGTAATTCTGCAATGATCACACTGCTACCATAGCCCATGTGTTTTTGATGCTATGAGCTGCTACCTTATCATAAAATTTTCAATAAAGCAATAAAAACGCTTAACCAATAAATGTCTCCAGACAAGATGTGGGAGTTTACAACATAATACAGTTTAGTGTAGTGTTTAATAGGTTCATACATAGTTTAAAACTATATTCCACTGACATGGCTCAGTATCTAGCAGATATACTAGTGTGTGCCATATACAATCTTACTAATTTTCACTCCATTCTCACCCCATCACTCCCATCTCCAATGAATCAATCTTGGAGGACTTGCTTTTTTTTCCTGCTCTGCACTAGTTAACAGCTAACAGCAGCTTCCATAATATGCAACTACATATCAATTATGTGGTCATATGCAAAGGTGGTTCTGGTGTTCCCTCTTTCAGCCTCTGTTTATTTCTGTTTTTACTGATCAAATTAATCTCAGTCCACATGGAATAATAGATGTTGTATGCATGCATGCGTGAATGTATGCATGTACAATAACTTGCTGTGTTTGCCCCCTCAAACTACAACCACTTATTTTTTCTTCCGAAAAACATTTAGCCATTCAAATAAAGTGCTGTAATGCAGGATTATGCCATTGATCTCAGTTTAAATGTCCGCATCCATTTAGTGAATAAGAATTTTTTTCATCCTAAAAAAAATATATATATATATATATATACACACACACATACTTTTTAATCTGCTCTTCTGTTCCTGTGCATACTGATCATCTAGACCTTGTCATCACAGTGCTCACTCATTCTATATCATAACAGCTGGTCCCAGTGTAGCACTCCAGGAAGCCATAATAAACTTTCAATTTTTAGGCCTAGCACCTCCCCCAGCAGCTGAGGTGCATGTCTGCAGACATAAGGGCTTGCCATGCTTTCTTGAATGAGCATGTGTATAAATCCCTGACCCATAAACTGCATGTTGTGCATCTCATGCTCTTGCAGGTACAGTGTGCACACCACCTCCCTTCCCCCCAGAGAATGGTTAACTCAGCATTAGCTGTTCACTTCCATCCTCCCCTGCTGGCTTCTCCAGCACCTCAGTTGGTTGTCTGTCTTGAGTTTTCAGGGTCAGACTTGGGGCTTTATCCCTGTAGATCGCAGACTGAACAATAAATAAGAAATTTAACTAGCATTAGGTGTTTACTATCATACAAGGAACAACCCACCCAAAAGCTTCTGGCAGATTGCTCAAGCTTCCACATTCACTTGCACTATATTTCCATTACATAAGGCCAGCTCACTAAATGACGTAATCATCAGAATCTGTTACTGTGTTTCCAGAGTGGTGACTTGCCCTATCCTCTTGTAGTCTTGTTGCTTTCATTAACAAATTAAGCAGACTATCACAGAATAAAAGCTGTGTTTCACACGTCTAAGTCAGTCTACAGATAAAGAGAAAACTTGCAGAGAAAACCAGTTTAATAAAAAGCAAAGCTTTCGGGCGTAACCCTTCTTCAATACTAATACCACTTGTTTTTTTTCACTTTTTCATTTTCAATTAATCTCGCAGTGCTCTGGTCTTTATTTACAGAAACAGTACTGCTGCAGGTGTGTAAAAGGAAAGAAAACTTTTTTTTACCCTTCAGAATTTGACAACTTCAAGTAAGAGGCAATAACATTCAAATATTCTCTCAGACTCTATGATTTTCAGAGTTGATGTGTAATCTTTTTTTTCCATCCCCAAAGTTTATAAATATGTGCTGTAGGCGGATTGGACATTCTAAATTGGCCCTAGGTGTGTGTGTGCGTGCGTGTGTGTGCCTTCTGTGGAAGGTTGGGCACTGGGTCTATCAACTTGACACTGTAAAACTCCACTGCCAATCATGAGTGGACAGGTGATCCGCTGTGGTGACCCCTAACCGGGAAAAGCCGAAAGAAGAAAGAGGTAAAGGCATGGGGGGGGGGGGGGCTCCCTTGCAAAAACAATGGCTTGCAGTTTGTTCAGTGTGGCTTTAAATTTACTTTGTGGTCTGTAGTTATCAACGGACTTTGAATTTGAATAATTAAGATAGGTAAAGTGAGCCAAGACAGATGTGACAAAATCAAGCAAATCCAAACACTCACTGCCTCCAAATTACTTACTCTCCTGGTTCTCAGGTAAAATTTCTGCAAGTATAGTCAGTCCTCTTTGTTGCCACTTGTAGTGTATGTAACCAACTCTTCTTACACCTCACTTATATTCTTTACAAAAAAAAATAAATTTTCAAATGGACTTTAACCAGTTACCACCAACTACAGCTTTTCGTTTTTGCTCCATAAATCAGCCTATTGTTGTCCTTTACATTTTTAGCCCTTTCCACAATAGCCACTCTTCAAAGACCCTCAATTTTATATCCCCTTACTTATTAATTAATCCCCTTTTTGCATCACCTTAACACAATGCAACCAGTAACTGCATACCTATTCCAGGTGTTTCCTGCCATGCTGATTTCATAACTAAGGTCTAATACACTTGCACTTCTGTCAAATATGGCCTGTTGGTCATGGTATTTACAGAAAAAGAGTTATGTAGGTTATGTTAAACAAAATTAGACCTTTCAAAGCATTTCATCCAGTAAGTAACACAGAATTTCTAGACAGCAGACTGCAGGACCAAAGCAGAATCTAAAACACTTTCCTCCTGAATGGCTACCATAAACTAAAGTTAATGTAATTTTTCACAAGCTTAGCTGAAGATGGGGGGGGGGGGGGGGGGGTCCTCATCTGCATTTATTTTCCAGTGGTGGCCTACCAGAAGTATCAGAAGAAGAACCGAAGAATAAACAAGACATTTTCAACAGGAAAAAACACCACCGCATTCCTGGGGACAGAAGAAGGGACAAGTGACCTGCTGAACAAGACGCTCAGTTATACTTCAGAATGTTCTCAACACGGAACACTTACAGAACAAGTCTCAATAGCCAAATAAAGAATTTGCGGAGGGCAAGCCAGCAAAGAAGGCAGCACAGGGCACACTAAGATATAAAGCAGTGCTTTGAGGTACCATTTCACTTCTGGAAACAATATAAAAGTAGTAAGGCCTAGTCCCAGTATGCAGCTCAGAAAAACAGGACATGGCCCAGATCCGTAATGAGGTATCTTTAAGAGAGGTGGTGGAAGTCACAAGGAAAATGGTGGTTCAGAGATTAGAGACAAGACCTTGAACTCTCAGTTCTAGTGTGCCTGAGGATTTTTTTCCCTGGGTATGTGAGTACTCTTATCTCTTTTCACAGCACAAAACCATTCTGGTAGATTAGCTACACTAAAAAATAGTAGATGTTCTTGTGTCCCAGATTGTGACTGAAAAGAATCCACGAACCTATCCAGTTACCCAATTAACAGGTTATATGTAAATAAACAAAGTAGTGATGCTACACAAAGAATACAGACAAACTCTGGAAAGGTCTTTTCTGCTCAACGCATAAAAAAGGGAAGTAGATTGGTCTACAGGACTGTAACAATTACTCTGTAATGCATTTCCTTCCTTGCACTGAATGAGGACACAGACAAATGTCTGCAGTGTTTCACAGAAAATAGCATGTCTGACAAATTCTTACATAAGGGTTAGCACACACACTGTTAAGCAGTGCTTCAAC
Source organism: Protopterus annectens (assembly GCF_019279795.1). Taxonomy (NCBI): domain Eukaryota; kingdom Metazoa; phylum Chordata; order Ceratodontiformes; family Protopteridae; genus Protopterus; species Protopterus annectens. The sequence continues at coordinate 807,606,289 of NC_056748.1, read as the reverse complement.
TGGACTAGAGTACTGCTGCAAATGATAAGGTAAACTAGTCATTTAACTCACTGCAATATTGAAGTCCATCTCAGAAAAATATCAGATTACTACATGTGGAGACTATCATCAATGCAACATTTATTTGGGAGGAAAAAGAGAAGCCTCTAAATTACCAAAAGTGAAGCTTGGAATGTTTGGAAATATTTCTGACCTGATAAAATGAACTGTATAGAATACTTTGTTATTAAATTTATTTATTTATATTTGTTTACAGCTGTAGTGCACTGATCAATATTGACCAAATTCAGGCTCAACTCAGGTGATATATAAAACATTTCACAAATAAAAAAAAAAATACAGAATGTAGTCAATAACAGAGTAGTTCAGACTAATTACATATACAAACTGTGTATATACCCTCTACAGAACAAGCACACTGCAATGTACAATCAAGTAGAGTATAACATATAACATATACACATTAGTTTCTAAAGTGGGTCAAAAAGTGAATCTTACGAGAAGAGACACGTAAAGGAGACAGGGCAAGTGATATGTCCTGTGTTGAAGAAGGAGCACTTGGCCTGGATGAAGAAGTACTTTTAGAGCTGCATTCTCAATTTGGAATAATTGTTGAATTACTCAACATCGATGGGGAGCACTTGCCAAAGTGTAGGCACCTCAGAGAAGAAAGCATATGCAGTGCTGTTGAGTTTGGTTAGGAGTATTGGTGTGGCTTGTGAGTAGTCACTCAGGTTGTACGAGAAGGTTTTTTCATAAAGTCTAGCCACTTGGGCAGTAAATGTGTGCAGCTGGTGTAGTCTGTAGAGCTGTGAGCCTAAAAGTAGGTTAGATCTTTGCTTTACGGGTAGCCATTTAACTTTTTCTAGGGTGATACAGTGATGCTCACAGAAAGGTGAGTATATAAAGACTTGGCAGATGCTATGAGAAATAGTTTGGACTGTGGCAATGTTTTTCTCGTTTGCAGAAGCAAAAATTGGGAGTCCATATTCCAGTTGAGAAAGGAGAATTCCTTTGCCAATGGCTGATCGGACTGTTGGGACAGAAAAGGGGAGATCTTTTTGATCCAGAAGAGGAGGGAGTTCTTCATTTGCATGGAAAATGAAGTTTAGTGACTCATCAAGCCATAGTCCTAGGTATTTGAAGGTGAAGGTTGTCTCAATGAAGTGGTTGTGTAGATCAAAGATAAAGAGTAAGTGTTTGGTGAATGGAGTTCCAAAACGCATAATTTTGGACTTCTTGGGATTGAGTAATAGTTTATGAGCCATTGGTGGAGCTCATGTAAATCTGAGTGGAACTGGCACTGAATGTTGGTATGGGAGTGACCGGATCAGTAAATGATAATGTCATCAGCATAGAGGATATGTGGGAGATAGGAGAGGTCACAAGAAAGTCTGTTGGCGAATATGGAGAAGAGGATGGGGCAAGAGTGTATCCTTGAGGTTCACCCTTGCTAATAGGTGCAGATTCAGATTTGGAGGATTCTATTTTAACTCTTGAAGTGTATGCCAGTGAGAACGTTTTTAAACCACTGGGCAACATTTGGTCTCATACAAATTTCACCTAGTTTATTTTGGAGAAGATAGTGGTCAATGAGGTCAAATGCCTTTGCCAAGTCTATAAATAGGGCACCTGTAAGGATGCCACTATCAGGGTTTAGCAGGATGTCAGTTAGGGACCAAAGGGCTGTCATAGTAATTCATCCCAGGCCAGAATCAATGTTGCTTGTAGGAAAGCAGGTGGTATTGTTGGATACATAGAGGCAGTTGGATATAGACCATCTTTTCAAGATGTTTGCCCAAAATTGGGAGGATGGACACTGGACAGAAGTGAGAGGTATCTTTTAGGTTGGTTTGCTTTGGAAGGGTTTTAATTAGAGCAGTTTTCCAAGTCTGTGGCATGCAGTTTTGTATGAGACATACATTACATATGTGGGAAGGAGTAAGACACAGATGCTGTCTGCAGTTATATATGAATCAGCGGTTTATGTTGTCAGATCCAGGAGGGGTGTCAGTGGAAATATCTTCAAGTAAAATAGAGACTTCTTTGGGATGCTTGCTTTTGAAATGGAAGAGGGGTTGAATGGTGGTGTGGTGGGTAACGAGTTTATTGATGAGAGATTTGTAAATTCTTTAAGGAAATCTTCTGGAGAAAGTTTTGTTGAACCACACTGAATGGTGTTTGTAGGCAAGGTATCATGAACAGATTTTCTTATTGTAAACTAGGTTAACTTCTTTCCAAAAGTGTTTGGGGGGAATGTAACAATGTTTGTTGATTTCTTTTTTGTTTCCTTCTGATGACTTCAGTGCTAGTTTATGCAAGACTATAAAGGAGGTTAGATGTGATGGCCTGTTTCCATTTCTGACATGCTTTATCCTTTAGAGTTAAAGATGTTTGAGATCAGTGGATAACCAGTTTTTTGTGGGTTATAAAGCCTGAGAATAAGTGGGAAGAATTTGTCTTGCAGCTGGAGTAGAAAGCTGGTTAGGTTTACAGCTGTTGTATTAGGATTACTTAAGGAGAGTACATGGTTCCAGTTGTGAGCTGTGAGAAAGTTTGAGTTTGTCTATATTTTTGCTATTCTGGTTTCTGAAGGCCTTTAATATTGGTGGTAGTTTTATATGATGGTTGACCATTGTAAAGGTGACTGGGCAGTGGTCGCTTAGCAATGGTGGCAGAATGTTTAAGTTTGAGATGGAGTGTGGTATGTTTATAATAATCAGGTAGAGTATGAAGTGTCTGGAGGACCTGAGGTTAGGTCTTGATGGTTCTTTTATGAGTCGAAGGAGGTCTAGGTCTACCAGGAAAGTACCCATGTCAGATGAAAGAGGGACAAGATAATTAAGACTGAAGTTATCTAAAATGATTATGTTATTATTTTTGGGGCAGTTATTAAGGATGTTGGTCAGGAATGATTTGAATTTATTTTGGGAAGCAGTGGTAGTAGATAGGCTGTAGCAATCAGTACTGGTTTGCCTTTGTGTGATGGAAATTTTAGGAGAATCTAGTTGGGACTGGAGTCTGAGGAGGAGTTTCCTCAGGCAACGACTTTTGGGTTTAGGTTACTTCTGTGTACAATTAGAGAGCCTTCACCAGACCGTTTACTTGGTCTGGCATCACAGACATACTTGTAGGAGGTTAAAAAGAGAAAAACATGTTGGAAGTTGGAGTCTATTTTGACTCAAGATTCTGTGACTGCCATAACGTCTGCATTTTGCTGAGAAATAAAAGCACATTATGTGTTCTAGCTTGCTTCTGATGTTATGCGCACTGAGGAGGGCACAGGTCAGTGTAGGAAGACAATAGTTCTGCTGTTGAGGAAAGAAAGTTGTGGCTTGTGTTTTTTTTAATTTGTCCTTATAATTTTTTTTATATTGGTAAGACCAAAAGAAGTTCATTGACAGATTAAAGGAATGACTAGACATCAGAATGGGAAAAACTGAGTAAGCATGAGAAAAATATTACTGTACTTTCAGCTATGATTTTATTGCAAGTTAAAAATTAACCTTGTAGAAACAGAAATATTTAATTTGATGATTTTACAAATTAATTATGTTTTTTATCTGTATATATTGCATGCATTTTTTTTACCTGATATTACCTTCCTTTGAAGGTATTTGTGCCAAGGCACTAGAAGTGGTTTAAAAATGTGCTGTCTTCTGTCGTATTTTCTTCTTTGCATATTCAGTCATTAGTATATCACATGGCTTCTGAAAGCAACTATTCGTTTCATGCTTCGCATGTACCTAGGTGCTTACGGAATGATATCAATCAGCAAAGGAGTATGGAATTTCTAAATGTAGTGGGTAATTTGGAACCTACCATGAATTCAGTTGCCTAATTAAACTGCAATTTTGGAGCTGAACAGGAGGATGTTTTGTACTGTGATAAATGCAAACACAGGAATTTGAAATTGTTTCAGTCAATGCAGATAATGGGACAAGGTAGAATTCGAATTCCTGCTAGAGTACTGCGCAATAGATTTTAAAAAGTTATATCAGAAACAGCTGTGCATTACAATTACTCTATGCTTAAAAAGTATGTACAACTGGAAAATTCACCCCTTGGTTTGAAAGCCTTTAAGAGTCCTACTACACCACTCAACTTAGAGAATGAAAAAGATTGTGTTTTTGCAGAGTGTTGGATTAATGCAGCTCATCTTTGTGTAATGACATCAGGGAATATCCTAACTGATAAAGACAGTGTAATACAAAGATAACTGGAGAAATAGATTATACAAGCACTCAGTGAATTAAAGATACAGTTTTCTAACTTTCATTTAAAACACTTAATGAAAGATGCAGATGAAAAGATTAATAACTTTCAATCTGGCAGGGGTTGGAAAAAACACAGCAACAGTGCTAACTGGGGGTAAATACTAATCAATGCCAAAGAAGCAAAAATACTTAAAACAAGATCGCTATTTTTTCAGAACATTCAAGAGACATTTTTCTTCCACACACATGCTGTGTATCTAGTTGTTCTATTTCTAAATAAGTACTTAATATTTATTTTTTTTTCTTTAACTGATTTGGTTTTTCATTTACTTTTTCAGGTTTAACATTTGTTCCTACAGTGTATGACTTAATTTTATAAAAACTGAGGTGTTTATGTTGTGCAGAAAGTTACATTTAATATGTTATTGGGACACTCTCATGGTTCAACTTCTGCAAAAAATAAGTGTCTTTCTGCTTTTCCTGGTTAGGGGTCGCAACAGCGGATCATCAGTCTGCTTATGGCTGGCAGTAGATTTTATGGTGTTGAGTTGCCAGCCCAATGCCCAACCTTCAGGGAACACACACACACACACACACACACACACACACACACACACACACACACACACACACTCACACACACACTCACACACACACACACACACACTTACCTGTATGTCTTTTTAAAGTTTAGTCGATCGCAGGGACGACATGCAGACTCTTTGGTTTAAAATATCTCATCTTCTAAGTTATCGAGTATTGATGACTTCTTTACTTGTAAATGACTGTATATTTAGTGCTTATGCTCCATTAGATATTCATTGTGTTAATACTAAAAGTAATTTTATTCCTACATTTAATAATATGATAATATGCTTTTCAGCTATTAACATAGGAATAAAAAATATCTTTAAACAATGTTATTTCTGTAAAAGAAATGCAAGTTATAATTTAAATAAAGCTGACTGATTAGTAGGTGCTTAATGAACTTAAAAATAATCAGGATAGTATCATTAGGGCAGCTAAGGGCAAAATTGTCATTATGAATAAACATCAGTATTATATGATATGTATGCAACATCTGAATAGTACAAATACATATGAAAATGTTAATGTGAACACAACATGAATTTTAAAGATCTTATAACGGAGTCAGATTAGGTTATTTTTATTGATAAAAATTTTGATAAACTTGCTCTCTGTTATGCCAGAATGCCAACATTTTATTTACTGTGTGCCAAAAATGTATAAGAATGTTTATAATCCAACAGGCCGTCCTATTGTGTCTCTTTGTGGTACTGTTTTAGTCAATCTAGAGTCATAAATGAATATTTATTGCCTTATGTAAGTGTTCTAGCATCATACATTAGAAATTCTACTGACTTATTACTAAACTTGGGCAATGATATTTGGTTCAGATATCTATTGGTTAGCTCTTGATGTTACGAGTTTATATACAAGTACAAAACATGAATAAGGTTTAGAAGCAGTTCAATATTTTCTACTAGACTGTCATATGATTTTTGTATGCTTTACAGCTTGTTGAATTTTGTTTGAAAAATATATTTTTACTTTGTTTTTAAAGAACAAATTTATTTTTAGTTAGTTGGGACAGCTATAGGAGCATCATTTGCTCTATTTTGTGCTAATCTTATGATGGGCTTTCTTCAGATTAATTATATTTATAATTCTGATTTTTATCACAAATAAGTCATAGAATATTTTCTTTACATTAAATCAATTTTTGTGTAAGGGGTCAAAGATCTGGTACCCTCTTCTGTTGATGGTTTTAACATTAACAAATATGATTTATAATTTATGGCAAAATTGGAGGACAAGTGCATATATTATTTACATATTTAAAATGAACCACAAACTACAGAAATACAGCTTTTAAAATTCACTGCAATTTTAATACTCCACAAGTACGGTTAAGTGCTTTCGTCTACATTTCTAGACGTCATCAGAACTGTTGTTAATAGAAAAAAAATGTTAAAAACAGTCAGGAAGTGACACACCTCCAACATGCTCCAATTGGCATTTCATGTGAAAAATGCTGGGAAGCCTTGTAAAACCACTTTTAAGGGTCTTAAAGGGTACTCAGTATTGTCAAATAAAACTGAAATCAGTGGATTACATTGTATTTTTATTTCATTTTATTTTATACTTCAGCCGGGTTTCACATGGAATGCCAATTGGAACACTTTGCAGGTGTGTCACTTCTTGAATATGACTTTTTCTTTTAATAACGGTTGTGATTATGACTACAGGTGTAGACGAAAGTGCTTAACTGTATTTGTGGATTATTAAAGTTTCAGTGAATTTTGGAAGCTGTATTACTGGAGTTTGTGGTATATTTTGTGTTTTATCTCTGGTTCCATGAACGCAGAGCTTGTGACTTTTTTATTTATTTATTTTACATTTGTTAAATGGGATAGTCCACTGGACACAGGTCCATTTTCAGTGGAGGCCTGGGAAGAAAAGCTCCCAACCAAACAGTAACATGAAATAATGAAAAATACAAAGTTTGCAAAGAAAATGAACATTCAAAATGCAGTGAGTTCTAAATCAAGTACTATGTACAGACATAGCAGGCACAGTTAGTAAAACAGAGTAATAATACTATAATACTAGATTATTTAGTCTATAAAATGTATTATTTAGATATTTCATTTTTGCTAGTGCCGATTATAAGATATGCTCTAAACTGTTTAGGAAACCAACAGATCTGGCAGATATTACTGATGCTAACAGTCACCATCCTAGTCATCCTACTATATGGCAAAATGCTTAGGACCAGAAGAGCCTACGGTAGAAGGAAGGATTTTTTAGTAAAAGTACAAAATATTATGGATATATTCATTAATTGTGAACACAGTTCTTCAGTTTTGTAGCCAATGAGAGACTTGACTTCCTGGAGCTTGTCATTGTGAAAGAGACCAATGCAGACACTGCTAAATGCTTCTCAACACTGTAGAGAGTTCACATGTGTGGCACAGAGTATTTAGGGTCAGATTCTACAAGACTTAATCTGGTGTAAGCCTGTGATACAGATTTACTGGTGTAAATCACTTGCACCAAGAACAAATCTTTTAGAATCTGATACTTAGATTCTAATTTGGAAGACAGAAGTTCTGTGATAAATTCAAATGATATGAATGACTGTTCATTTTTTTCTTCAACTACTGAGTGAACGAGATCTATGAGATAGGAGGCTGTATAAATAGAAAAGAACAAAGTTTACATTTCCTGATATTGTGCTGGCAAATGCAAAAGAGGGGGCCTAGATTTTGAATACTCAGATGTATTCTTACCTCTTACCTATCAAGTTTTAACGATGTTGCAAAACAACCCTGATTTTGTCTATTTTTGCCTTGTCACTCATAACATTTTTGATTTTCCAATTAATCACGGAGGCCCTGTTCTAATTTAGACCAGATTAATGTGGTTCTACTCCACTCTAGTAATGTGAGGCTTTCCTGCATGTTGAACACATGCATATATGTATAGTTACAGAAATATGGCTTCAGAGCAATTAAAGGACTCCCTATATTCCTGGGTATAATACCTACAACCTTTTCAGACCTACTGGCTATTGTGGGGGAGTAACAGTATTTGTGAAGGATATCATCACCTCATGACAGATTCCTTGGGACACCACATGTGAACTCCTAGAAGTCCAAATCATCCTAAACCAGACTAATTAACACTTCACAGCTAGCTTTAGAACACCCTCTATGTCCCTTCTGAACATGATAGCCATATTAACACATTAGCTGAAATTCCCATTAAAACCATGATCTTTCTACTGGGGGACTTCAACTATCCATCAATAAATTTCAAAAAACTAAGAACTCTCCATCCAGGAGTCCTGGCAACATACCAGGTTGTCTGATTATCAATGCCAAATATGGCCTTTCTAAACCCCTACTTAACATCTTTAATCTAAGCCTCTCAAATGGTTACATTTCTGAAGCCTGGAAAACAGCTGTTGTAGAGCCATTACACAAGGGTGGCCAGACCATGGACACTGGCAACCACAGACACATTATTCTCACCAGCCTCATATGTAAAGCTATGGAACATATCATCTCAGACTCTGTTAATCTGGACACTGAAGATCTCTCAACCCTGGACCCTCATCAATCTGGCTTTATCAAAGGAAGGTCCTGTTTCTTAAACCTCATTAATTTATTTCAAAATGTAAATGAAGCAGTGGATAGTGGTCATGCAGCACATACAGCATATCTAGACCTGACTAAGGCCTTTGACACTATTTCTCATGCAGCCATTATTGTTATACTTTTAAATCTGAATACAAATTCTTATACTGCATGATGGATAGCTAACTGGTTGCCTAGCATAATACGTGTGGTTAGAGTAGCAGGTGTTACTTCTGAAAGCAAAATAGTTATTGGTGGTATACCACAGGGCTCAGTTTAGGGCCCTCTCCTATTTGGCATATTTTTCTCAGACCTTCAGTCCAGCACAAATGGCCTATGGTTAACTACGTTTGCAGATAACTGGAAATTGGGTGTTGTTATTGGACCTTCAACAGACTCACTATTGCTCAAGTACAGTTTAGACCATGTTAACAATTGCTGCAAGGACAATGGCCTCAAATTAAATGTAAACAAATGTAGCACAGTTCATTTTTGTACACAAAACAGTTTAACTTACTGTACAGGAGATAATTCCTTCCAATAGTGTCCGATTGGAGAGGTACATCAACAAGAGTAGCCAGATCCCTTATCATTTGACCATCCTGCTTGCACAGTAGTTTGGAAAGTCTTATCTGGACCATCTAAATTTCCAAAGGCATCTCCACTAAATCCACAGAAGTCTTAGTTCCTCTTTACTCCTATCTTATTAGACCCATTACTGAATATAACACACTTTTTAGCATGTATTTATCTAACCATATCATACAACTTGATCAGTGGCTTTAAAAATCTTAGTTATCAGGAGACATTGGAAACTCTTTCACTGTACTCATTCCCTTACAGACTCCTCCATGGAAATGTATGTCTAGCCATTTGTGCCATGAAAGATCCAAACCTATTTGATGCTCTATTCCATCTTAGAACTAATGGTACACCAAATATACAGTTAATGGAACAATATCTGCATCATCAGATAAATAAGACACTTTGGTGTGATTGATTCATAAACCAAGGAATCACTCATCTCTGAACAAACGTCCACTACATGCCAAGCAGAGAGGCACCCTTGCCACCTTCAGGGTAAACCAAGACAGCTGGATGGACAGCCTCAAATTCTCTGCTAGTCTATCTAGTCTTGCCTTCCTTTAGGCTACATGGAAATCTTGAATACGTTTTTTTTTTTTTACCAGATTAGCCTAGTAGTTGCCTATGAACCCATTAGGTCAGTGAATGATGTCAGACATTGGAGTTTCATACTTCTTATTCTTCAAAAAGTACATGTTGATAAAAAGTTAATAAAGTAACATGTTTTGTAACTCAAATGTTGTAATACTTAAAAATTATCTCAGATTTTGGGCCTTTAACTCTGCATTATTTTTTGGCTTTGTTCCTTATGCTTGAGAAAAGAAGTTGAGTTATGCAGTAACTGCCTGTGCAGCAGTCTTTGACTGGCAAGCCTGGAGTTTCTTAAATGACTGCTAGAGAAATTTTTAAAGCAACTGTATTCTTTTTGCATGAAAAGCTAGCAGCTCATTCAACTGTTACTACTGCAGTTCTTGGCTAAAATACTGAATGAAATGTTTCATTAAAAAGTAGTTTATCATTTTCAAACCAGTAGAGATGCTGTGCTACTAGTAATAATCACAAAACTTTTCCTTTTACTGAGCATTTAAGGTTTTTACACATTTAATGTGCTTTATTAACTAGTGAAACAAACCCTACCAAACACGGGAAACTTAAATACAGAGTAAAACAGAACTGCTATAAGCAACAGCACAGTACCTGTACTGGCATTAGAATACTAACTTGTTTTCTTTATTTGCTATATACCCTTAGTAGTATGTGTTATTTTACAGACCAAAATGAAATTAATTTCCACAATTTCAAAAGCACGTTACAATAAATATCAAGGCCTCAGAAATGTGTTTTCACTTGAAACAAAGAATACTTATATTTTTGTCCTGTTATTGATCTGTATATTAGGCAGTATATTGTTCATATTTTCTAGCAGTCAAATGACTTGTTTTGGAGGTAGTACTATAACTATGTAGCAGTAGAAAGTATTCACTGCGTGCACTACAAACATATGTATTTTATTTATTTCTACGTAAGACCAGAATGGGCAGGTAACAAATGGCCTGATTAAGATGTGGAATACAAGCAGAGCAGCAGACTCTTCTATTTCCATCCCATGACTAACATGTGCCTCACCTGTAAAAGTTATGCATACACAGAGTTACATATAATGTTTGTACTGGTGTTTCACGAATGCAAAGGTAGTCACCTAGCTGTTTTTTATTACATGGAAATGTCCATGTTTAACTGTTAAATATATCACAGACTAGTACAGAACAACTTTGTAGCTGCATCTGTTTTGCACCAAAAGAATCCTAATGTTGCACATCATGCCCCCTTACAATTCATGTCCTCACTAGGTGCAAATTTATATAGAAGAGAGAGAATGCAGTTTCAACTACCCTAGACTGAAATATTCTACAGAACTTCTCCAACTCTGTCTCTCTCTGTTCAAAATTGTCCAAGGAAGGGGAGGAGCTAAAAAGGGATCAATATCAACTCCTAGGTCAGAAATGTTCAGATGTGCCCATAGCAATCAGAAGCTACTAGGATTGTTCTTCAAGGTTCCCAACTGATATTCATGAAAAATCCTCTAAACGAGATGGAACAGTTCCACTGCTGATAAAACTCCTTTTCTATAAAACGGGACAAAATGTCTCACCAGAACAGTTCTAGAATCTTATGAGCAACAGCTGTAATGTGTAGAAGTTGAGGCTGCAGCATCTTTTCAGTGCTACAAAAATTTAAAATATCCAGCAACCGGCTCTATAGCGTCAGATTTATAAAAACTCCACTTGATCAGCTGGAAGCATCTGTGAATGAACTGTGAAATTCTGAAACACGATGGCCCATCAGAAAACAAATGATATGCGAGTACTCACCATAAGTCTTAATTAGAAGTAAAAAAATATACATGTTTGTAGTGCACACAATACATGCTTTCTACTATGCTGGGTTCTTCTAACAGAGAGCTGCTAGTTCTTTTTCCTGATCTCATGTTCACAGTAAATGTACCCTTATGGCATACATGAGAACACATGGTGCTAGGAGAAAGAATCACGCCATTCTATAATCTCCAGATCCTGATCCCATCAATAAACGTGATGAATAACCATACAAAGTAACACTGCATAAAGGAGATAAACTTACAAGTTCTTTAAACTCTTAGTTTCCTTGCTAATGACAGCTGAGATACCTACTAAGCAACAAAGGGCTAAAGAATGGTGCAAACACTAAATACAGAAGACCCTATGAAAATCAACTGATATGGTGACTAGTCACATATTAACTAAATCTTACTTTCAGAAATCTGCAGATATGGGTCTTTTCCTGGGTAGAGTCCCAAGTAGTACCAACATTTAGAGCAATAAAAGTTGGGATCCATAGAATCCACCTTAAAAATACAGTAGGTCAACTCTACAGCATGAAAGGAATAAAGCACAGAGTCTAGAGAGAATGAGCCATTTTACAAGAGACAATGACTTGATACCTCACAACACAAGTCCATGCCTTAAAAGGAGGAAATAGTCCAAGAAAACAAATCAAAAGCAAAATAATAGCGGACTCCCCAAAAAGACTAGGCTACATATTTCAGCTACAACTGTCAAGTAAGCCTCAACCTCTCTACAGGAGGGAGAAGGCATGGCAGACCACTATCCTAGCATGTAGCTCTCCTCATCAATAATTCACATGATGCTAACATCACCAACCTTGAAAACTTATGTGGACAAGTGAAGACCAAACTAGAGTGAAGGCACTTTTGATGAGAGGTAGGAGGAGGAGGCCTTGACACAAACGATCAATGCAGCTGAAGCTGAGCCAGGGTAACGCCCTTCACTGAAACAAGATGCACAATCACATTGCCTGCATGTTGAAAAAAAAAAAAACCTGGGGGGAAAACTCAAAGAAATGAGTACTTCCTCAAAACCAGAAACTGAGACAGAAAAGGTACAATCATCCTCAAATGGCCTTGCCTTGGATTACAACTATAAGGGTTACCAAAAGACAGAATTTAAAATTATGGTGGATAAAACTGTCCAGGCTCAAGGGTTGTACCTTTGCCTAAATCAGAAAACTCGTGCAAATAGTGAGCTCCTGAAGGACCACTCACCATAACGTTCCATCTGAGTAGGTAACTTTATTTGTCAGCAACCTGTGGGTATCGAATCCGTCCTGGATCTGAGCCGGCAGCTTTCCAAGCTAGAGATCCGAGCTCCAAGCTCTTCCCCCCTAACCCATAATACTCTGCTACCTCCCTCCAGTCCTCAGATCGAGTTTGCCCAATTACCAGACAACACCAAGACAAACAATACCTGAACATCCTAACCTGATGCATACCAGGACTGAATCATTCTATCATTTAGGTAACAAAAGCCAGGTTAGGGGGAAGGAGGGGGGGGGGTCGATTGCTGACAAATGAAGTTACCTACTCAGATGGAACGTTATGGTGAGTACATAACTTCTTTATCTGAAGTACTTAACTTCATTTGATCAGCAACCTGTGGGACAGAGTCCCCAGCTACCAAAAAACTTGGGAGGTCCTCAAGGAAGAATATTCTGGAGCACTGCAGAGCCAAAGGCCGCCCTACCTCTGGATATCAGATCTAATTTATAATGTGAAATAAAGGTATGAGAAGAAGCCCAAGTAGCCACAGAACAGATGTCATCCAAGGGAACTCGACCAAAACGCAGCAGAGGTAAGCCATAGAACGGGTAGAATGAGCATGAACCCCCAAGGGCTCCGGCCGACCAGAAATTTTGTATGTCAGCAAAATGCAGTGAGATATCCATCTAGCTAGAGTCACCTTCTTACTGGTTTACCCAAGGATGGCTTAGCAAAGGAAACAAAGAGCTGCTCCGACTTGCGAGAGGCAGCTGTTCTGTGCAAGTAAAAACGCAATTGTCTATGCACATCTAATGAATGCAGTCTGTACTCCCCCTTGTTCTGATAGTTAGGGAAGAAAAGAGGCAGATTAATGGATTGGTTGATGTTAGCCTCGGAAGCCACTTTAGGTAAGAAGAAAGGATTAGTCCTGAGAGATACTCTGTCCTTACGGAAGACAAGATACAGGGGTTTAGTACAAAGGGCCTGAAGCTCTGATACCCTTCTAGCTGAGGTAATAGCGATTAAGAAGGCAGTTTTCCAAGACAAGAATTTTAAGTCAACAGAAGCTGCAGGCTCAAAGGGTGGACTAGTTAGAGCCTGAAGGACTAAAGTTAGGTCCCATGGAGGAACTGCATTCTTGACAGGAGGTCTTAAAAGAAAGGTGCCCTTTAAGAAAGTCTTACAGATCTTAGTGGAAGCTAAAGGACCAAGACTGTCCCCGATGTGGAAGTGGGAAATGGCCGCCATATGAACCTTCACAGTAGAAGAACTGGCCCCTTGATGGAAAATGTGAGACAGATATTCAAGTACTGCTGGAATGGGAGCCGTAAAAGGGTCCAAATTCCTACGCCAGGCCCAGATGGAAAAAAGTTTCTATTTACTGTTGTAGACCTTCCTGGTGGAAGGCTTATGCGCCGCCACCAGGATGGATTTAACTGTGGATGAGATACTGGGAGTCCTAGCCACTAACGGAACTGGATCAACCAAGCCGAGAGCTTGAGGTCGTCCAGATTCGGAGTTTTCAATCCCGAATGAAGAGAGATCAGATCCGGAATGGGATCCAAGATCCAAAGAGGAGCTATGAGATGAGACTGTAGGTACGGGAACCAGGTTTGGCAAGGCCAGAATGGGGTCATGAGGATAACCTTGCTCCCCAACAGACGAGCTTTCTGTAAGAATTTTGTCATTAATGGGAGAGGAGGATAAGCATAAAGAAGACCGGATGGCCAAGCATGAACTAGAGCATCTCTGGGGCTCTCCCCTGGCGGGGGAATTAGAGCGAAAAACTCGCTGCACTTTGCATTCGAAGGCGATGCGAAGAGATCGCAGCAAGGTTGACCCCATTTGAGAAAGATCAAGTTTCACTACTAAGGGGTTCAGAGACCACTCGTAAGGCGAGAGGATAGTTCGACTTAGCTTATCCGCTAAAATGCTGGACCGACCCGGAATGTGCGTTGCTAGCAGAAAACGGTTGGTGGATATCGCCCACTCCCAAACTCTCATGGCCTCTTGGCAAAGAGGGTAAGACCTGGTCCACCCTGTTTGTTGATGTACCAGACCACTGACATGTTGTCTGTCTGAATTGCAATAGTCCCCGAAGGAAGAAGGGCATGGAGAGCTTGCAATGCTAGAAGCACTGCCCTCATCTCCAGAACACTGATATGCAGAATGGTCTCGGAGTCCACATGCCTTGAACAGTTCTGCTCATGCAATGCCCCCCCACCCCAGGCGAGAAGCGTCCGTGGTCACTGTGGCTTGGGGTTGAGGCATCAAAAACGGCCGCCCTTCCTGAAGCTCTCGGGAATGGAGCCACCAAAGTAGGGAGTCCCTGCAAACTCTGCTGAGGGGAATCGGGGAGTCCAACGGATGTTGAAGGATGGACCACTGGACCTGTAAGGTCCACTGAAGAACCCTCATGTTCAAGTGGGCTAGGGGTGAAAGGTTAATAGCTGCTGCCATGGACCCTAGGGCTCTCAGGACTAAGTCCGCTGGTGGGGCCGGAGATTGCAGAAGTGCTAAGACGTGGAGAGTTAAGTTGTGGAGTCTGTCTGATGTCAAGAAGGCCTTGGACTGAAGTGTGTCTATTCTGGCCCCTATAAAGTCCAGGACCTGAACAGGTTGAAGGTATGATTTTTTGTAATTTATAGTGATCCCCAACTGGTGGGCCAAGAGCAGGAAGCAATCCCTGGCTGAGCATAGTAGATGCCTGGTGGGAGCGGCGAGGAGCCAGTCGTCCAGGTAAGGAAAGACCTGTATTCCCTGAAGCCTCAGGTGGGCCGCTACAACTGCCATGACCTTGGTGAACACCCTGGGGGCTGTGGTCAGGCCAAAAGGGAGGACCCTGAACTGATAATGACTGGCCCCCAACCGAAAGCGGAGAAACCTCCTGGATCGCCTGTCCATGAGAATGTGGTAGTATGCATCCTTGAGGTCTATGGAGCACATCCAGTCGTTCTCCTGCAGAAGGGGGAGAATAGATTGAAGAGTGACCATCTGGAATTTCTCTTTGGCAATGAACAGGTTCATTGTAGACAGGTCGAGAATTGGTCTCAAGTCCCCTGTCTTTTTTGGCACCAAAAAGAACCTGGAGTAATTGCCCGACCCGGACTAGCCTGGGGGGATGTGCTGGATGGCTCTTTCTTAGCAGCTTCTTTATTTCTAAAGCCGCCGCCTCCCTCTGACTGGGTGGAACATCGGGGAGGCGCCTCAACTGAGGGGGAAGATTTATGAAGGGGATAGAGTAACCTCTGGATATTATTCGGAGCACCTAGCGATCTGTCGTGATGGACTCCCAATGTGCTAGGTGTTCTGAGAAATGCCCCCCGACTGCCTCCAGAGAGGAGCAGTCAGGCAACCCCTCAGGGCTGCTGTGCGGGTCGGCTGGAAAAAGGTTCCCTCGACCCAAAATTTTTCGGCCCCCTCTCTGCCTCTGGGCAGGCATCTACCTTGTCTTTCCCTGCCTCTGAAGGACGAAGGGTCCGGAGCGTAACGGGACTGCTGAGATTTCCGGAACCACATCTTCTTTTGCCCTCTCTGG
Source organism: Protopterus annectens (assembly GCF_019279795.1). Taxonomy (NCBI): domain Eukaryota; kingdom Metazoa; phylum Chordata; order Ceratodontiformes; family Protopteridae; genus Protopterus; species Protopterus annectens. The sequence goes on along the minus strand of NC_056748.1, from coordinate 807,590,191 downwards.
TTCCTGGAAAAGGACCTTTGAGAAGCCGAGAAGCGGATACCGACGGCAGTCAGCGTCTTCCTGTCTTTCTCGCTCTGGAGCAGCGTATCACAGACGGTCTTGCCAAACAGCATAGAACCGTCAAAGGGAGGTTCGCGAAGGACGCCTTGAAGGGTTCCACAAAGTCGCACAGTCGGATCCAGGTGTGATGCTGTAAGGTGATGCCTACTCCGCTGGCTCTAGCTGCCCCCTCCGTGGCGTGGAAGAGAAGCCGCACAGATGTGTTGGATATCGATTTTAGCGTGGGCCATGCGAGCCGAGAAAGTTCATTTGTCCTCGGCCGACATGGACTCCAGGGGAGACCCAGCGTACTCTTTTACTAGATCCCACTGAAGCCTAATCACGTGTGCCAAGTAATTCAGCACCCTTATGGAAAAGGTGGCTGAAGCAAACATCAGCTTTCCGATGCGATCCATCGTCCAAGACTCCTTGGGAGGATGGACCGAGGAACTATCCTGTGCCAGTTCCTTCTTGGTGGCAGCCACCACCACCATGGCATCTACCGGGGAACCTTTACTCCACGCTGTCTTGTCTGTCGGGGGACTAAGGATCTTATCTGGTCTCCTGGGGATTGGCTCTGAAGTGTCCGGCTCCTTCCACACCCTGGTAGTAATTAGGTCAACCAGGGGGATCGGCCGGAGGGAACACCCAAGAGGTAGACGGGCCTGCGTCAAAACGCCTCCAGAAACACTGACTCATCCAAGGAAGGTTTCTGGGCTGACCACCCCCCCCCCCTCTAATGCGCAGCATCTCCATAATGTCTCCAAAGGAGACGTCCTCGGGGGGTGACCTGGGGGAACCTCCCCCTTCCTCCAAGTCAGTGTCTTCCGTGAGGGACTCGGGGGAGTCCAAGTGCCTCCTCTTACATTTTCGTTTGTGAGGGACCTCCTCTGTGGGACTGTCCGAGGAGGGCTCACCAACGGGGTCATGCTCCTCTACAGGAACTAGCTGGGGAGTAGACGCAGGCTGTCCCTGGGGCCAGATGATGGAAGACAGGGCCATCTGCGAGGGAATGGTGGGTGGATCCATAGCACGAGCTGGGGACCTCAAATCCCTCGAGAGGACCCTCTCCACCACGACGAAAGCCAAAAGTGAACCACTCTCGCTGGGATCCGAGAGCAGCCCCCTCAGATCAGACGTGTGGATCGGCGCCGGAGCGATTGGACCCGAAAGGGAAGTGTGCTCCAACTGCATCGGAGCCGAAGACACACTCATCCTTCCGGATCCGAGGCTCGGCTCACGGCCCAGAGAGCTCAGATCCGAAAAGGGACCTGATAAACTCGAAGGTAAGGCCGGCGTCGAAGTAGCGATTACTATCGGTGCCTACTCCCCGGCTCCGAGGCTACTCAGATCTGACGGCTCCGAAACCCGATAATGGATCAGAGAAGGAGCAATGGGGGCAAAGAAGGGGGCCGAGCTCCCCCCTGGAGGGGGGGGGGGAGGCAAGAGCACTCCCATCTGCATCTGGGCCTGAAGGAAGCGACGCATCATCCGGTCCATGTCCGCATCAGAAAGGCTTCTCATAGACCTAGAAGAGGCCGCCGAGGCTGGCCAGGAAGACCATCTCGGTGACCTCGATGGTGGCCGGGGCTCCTCCTCCAGCTCTGGAGAGAAACGTGGAGAATGGAACCGAGAGGGGGAGGACCGAGGAACCTTCAAGGGAGAATAGAGCTGCTTAGCCGGCGGGGCCAAGGGGGCTGAGTTGGCCCACCGCTTGTGGCTCCTATGCCTCTCCCTGTCTTTGTCTCTCTCTTTCTCCCTCTCTCTATCTCTTCTCTTTCTTTCTAGGGTCCCTCTCTCCCTGGGACACAGTGGGAGGTTGAGCCAGGGGAGCAGGAACCGTTGGCTGAACAGCCACAGCCGCGACTTGGCGCCACTGAGGGAGAGGAGGAAGAAGTAGAATCTGTGGGTAAAAGGCCCGCTAAGATTAACTTGTTCCTCCTGTCTCTCAGAGCCTGGGGGTTAAAGGCAGCACATATCTGACAGCCTGATGTCAAATGTGCAACTCCCAGGCAAAGAACGCACTGAGTGTGGCCATCGGCTGGGTACAGCTTATGGCCACACTCAGAGCATTTGGAAAAGATGGCCTTAGGGCCTTCGGCCATGTCTACCACAATCACACTCCCTAACACACAGATAAGGGGAAGGGGAATACACTAAAGTTAAATTAAGCTAAACTAAACTGGTCTAAGGGATCAACTATCGCACACACACACTTTTTAAACTGGTAAAAATGTAGAGAAAATTCCTATCCTTATCTTACCTAATCGCGAGGAGCTCATCACTCGTGCTTATTGAAGCCACGGCAAACGAGATCTGAGGACTGGAGGGAGGTAGCAGAGTATTATGGTTAAGGGGAGGAGCTTGGAGCTCGGATCTATAGATTTGGAAAGCTGCCGGCACGGATCCGATACCCACAGGTTGCTGATCAAATTAAGTTAACCAATTCAGATCAATGGCTTTCAGGGCTGCCAGGGTGTAAGCAGGAAAAGTCTTTGCCTTTCTACCCTAAACTTTGTAAAAGGTTGAGGCCACTCAACCATGAACTTGATGTGCAGTACAGGAATCAAATGGAATGGGGAAAAATGTAGGGAAATCTTCTCTTCCAATCCAAAAATAATACATATAAAGCCTCAGTCCCCTCCAACCAGAAGCTGAAGATGACATTATTATTATTATTGTTGTTGTTGTAGTTAATTATTACATATTCTTCCTGAGCCCACCCGCGGGGTGTCTGGATATTTCCTATGTCCTAAAGAAGAGAGTGAGTGTGTGTGTGCAAATGCACAAGTCTGTATTAGCGAGACAGGATAAAAAATGCCGTGCTCTGCTCGGCATTTTTTCTGCTATACACACTAAAGTTCAAGCACACTCATGGAGCACAAAGCACGATGTAACCCAAACCACAGCTTTATTTCACACTCAAAGACATGAATGCTACAAATGTGGAAATGCGTTTTCATCCTGTAATACATAGACTTCATCAGATACAGCAACAGTTAAAACCCTTGATATATACATATCCATTTTAAAAAACACTCAACCAATAAAAAAACTAGGTGAATCAATTAAACAAAACCCATAAAAAATAGTAGGCATGCAAGTAAAAATCCATAGCCCTACAATCCAGATAGGAACATTGTTAAAATACAAACTGTATTCAAAATAAATAAATCATGCTGTTTATAAAAAGTTAAAGCATATAAATATTTTTACATTGGTTAAAATATCTAAAATCTATAAGGTGTGTGGATAGTATAGAAATTTGATAATGGATAATGATATCTAGTGGACAAATGTCATAAAACCAGTAAATCCAGATGAAAGTAAAAAAAATTTTGGTTAGTTCTCAGAGCACTACCACATACAATATCTACCACTGTCATTTTGTTTGGTTTTACTGCTATCTTGCTAATATCAGAGAAGCAATATTTTACTTAGAGTAAAACATTGTCCACCTGTCATTATTAGAAAGCTTTTTATTGAAGTTGGCTTTGCAAGACAGCGGAAAAAATGCTGAGCTTTGCTTGGTGTTTTTTCTGCTGTCTCACGAGAGCATGACAGAGCCACAGAAGGACCGAGAGACAGAGCCACAAAACGAACTTCAATAAAAAAAGCATTCTAATAATAACAATAATAACCACTAAGGAAGCTCCATCAGGCATGGCCATGAAGAAATATGAAAGCAAGGACTAAATTTCCCCTTTCCAAACTGCACCAGTGTAACAGCACTTGGATTTTTTGTAGAAAAAAAAATCTTGAGATGCGAGAAAAAAGGCAGCCAGAGTGGTTTGAAAACTAATGTTACTAGGGAGGGAGACCCAGATTGCAGGTCCTTAAACAGAGAATATACTGTGGTGCTGTTAGTTAAAGAATAAGGTGGAACTGCAAGAGGCATAGCCAATCAGTCGGCTGATGCAAGAATTACACAGATGTGTTTGAATGAAGTCAGTTTTCCAAAGGTACTGCAGCAGTTGTAACATCCATTTAAAAGGGCAGCATACAAAGGAATTCTGCTCTGTAACGTATTGGTAGCCTAACAGCTTCACTAATATTGAGGCAGTGGTGCTGCCTCCTATAAGCACCCATTATAAATTTGCAGATTTACCTTGCAGTGTTTATGATTTTTAACATTAAGGATAAGGATAACATACCAGAGGGGATGCGAGAAGAGATCTATTTTAGAACAGTAAGCCTGGCTTGTAGGTTGTAAATAGTATTGCAACTGTACAGCACTGCACAGCAAACACTATTTTACCATTCTTATTTAAAGGGTAGGGAGTAGTTAGTGATGAGCCCAGCCATTTAAGGTATTTGTAAACTAGGACTCTTCCACACAACTGCAATCAGAACCAGAGATTCTTCATTGTTTGTATACATACTAAGGCACTTCTGGATGCCAAAGTGCATTATTTTTGTCTTCACCTAGATTAATTCTCAGTCCATGCTGCTCAATGATGGTGCATAGTTGAGGCAGTCTACTGTTTAGAGCTTTATCAAACAAAAAAGGTGGATTACTGGATTCCTAAATAGCTATGCCATCTATGTACAGGAGCAAATTGTGGTTATCAAGTGACATACTACAAGAGTCAGTAGGGTAAACAGCAGGATCAAGTACTGAACCCTGAGGAATACCTGGGTTTATGGGGAGATGAGAAGACTGCCCCTACTGAAATGTCACAGAGCAGTATCTGTGTTGAAGACGGTCAGCAAGCCACCTCAGTGTGGGGGGCATCAGGGGCCTGTTCATATATTAATAGTTCTTTGACAGAGCAAGAAAAATATACAGAGACAAAGGCCTTTATTAAACCAACTTAAACTGCACCTGTGAGCTGACCTACTGTCACGGCATGGTAGATACCGGTAGTGAAGGCAAAAGTGCAGTAGCAGTACTATAAACTACTTCTGAAACCATGGTGTGTTTTTGACAGCAGGTCACATTTTTAACTCTGAACCCTCAAATTCACAGCAACTGTTTTCTCAAGTATTTTGACTAATGTTGAGAGGTAATTAACTGGTCTATACAGGAGAAGCCCCCTTTTGAGCTGCTAGGGGTCCTGATGGAGAGATGAAAAGTCAGCAAGCAAAGGAATGTAGTAGTGCTGAAACTGAATTCATCCTCAAGTCTTGGTGAGTACCTTTGTGAGGTGGACCCTGTTTTTCACAAAATCTCACCAAGGCGACACTGATATATAGACTGTACTTATATAGCATATATCATGGACAGAAATAAATCAAAAACAAAAAAAGATAGCTGGGTGCACAAGACCCAGGATAAAAAAGTGCCCAATCCTGGTAGGCGCACTGGTGCTAGGACTGGAAAAAATGACAGTGTAGAATCTTCAAAATACAGAAACAATCCTACAATGAGGCCAGGCCAGGCTCAGGGGGAGGATGCCCCCCCTGTTGTAGAAGGAAGTAGTAGTCCGCAAAAACGACGAAGGCAGTTTCAAAGATATTCGAAGAAAAATACAGGCAAAGGCATCCAGATATGGAAAATTTCACAATAAAATTACTAAAAGCTCAAAGATTTAATGCAGAAAAGAAGATTAGTAAAGTAGAAGTTAAAGAAATAGAAGTTGAAGTCATGGAGTGCTTGCGAAGTGAAGGATTTAATGTAGAAGGTCTAAAACAGACTACATCACAGCGTGATGGAGTGAGTCCCCAGAATAAGGAAAAGCAAGAAGATCAGAAGACATGTGAAGAAGAAATATGGACAGGGGAAAGGAAAAGAGATTTAATATGGTGTAATATGTATGCAAAGGAGAAAGCAAAACTAACCAATACAAAAAGAGCAGCACCAAAGATATTTGAAGAAAAATATAGGCAAAGGAATCCGGATATGGAAAACTTTACAATACAAAAAGTAAGAAGACTAAGAGGAAAAGTAGAAAAAGAGATTAGTAATGGAGAAGTCAAAGAAATAGAAATTGAGGTAATGTAACAGCTGGAAAGAGAAGAATTCAGTGTAGAAAATCAAATGCAGAAAGCACCATAACAGGATAGAGCAATGGCTATCCAAATTAAGGAGAAACCAGTGGAACAGAAAGCAACAGGGTCAGGTGCCATATCAAGATATTTTGGAGCCTTCCACAGGAAACCAGTATAAACGTTCACTTGAAGCTAGACAGCAAGGAAAGGAACAGGAAACTGTGAAAACTCTGATGCAATCAATGTTGAGGAGTGATAGGCCAATGAGTTCCCATATGACAAAACAACAGATGACACAGGATGAAATTGAAGAGAATGTGCCAAGAAGATGTTCTAGAACTTTCTATAGAATGTTCGCAGGAAATGGAAAACAAGGGATGTGCCCTCAGTATGGAAGAGAAGAGTTGTTTGATTTAATAGACAAAGACAGATATATCAAGATGAATGAGAGAAATAGACTGCAGAAGGTTAATAAAACCCCAAAAGTCAGAAGCTTGATAAAACAAATGAACACAGTAATTAGGACTGTCCATAGAGATCCATGCGATATAACAGAAGTAAACAGAATATATTACTGTGCTGCTAAATTAATAACTGATAAAATTCTACCACAGGAACATAGGGTAGCGAGGGAAAAAGGGGGGCGAAAGCGAATACCATCATGGAAATATCGAATAGAGAAGAAGTTCCATTGTTAGAAGATTATAGAAGAGGGAATAAATCAACAAAAATATTAAGAAAGATAGATGTGATTAAAAGCAGTGTGCAGTATTAGAACAGACCAGGATCTATTATGTACTACTGAAGATAACAAACTAAAAATTTCAAAACAGGTGGAAAGACTCAGAAGATACGAAGATAAATATAAGGGAAAAGCACAAAATAAGCAATTTACTGATAACCCAAAAAATTTTTTATAGAGAATTGGGAAATAAGGTATTAGACCGCCGAAAAAAGAGGAAGTAGATACATTTTGGAGAAGTACCTATGAAGATACTGTGGAACATAAACATGATAAATGGATGGAAGAAGTAAAAGAATGAGTAAGAAGTTTAAAGGTACAGGATATGGAATGGGATGAAATAACAGTTAGAGAGATTGAAACAAAGTTGAGAAAAGCCTCTAATTGGAAAACCCCAGGCCCAGATGCAGTACCTAACTTTTGGCTTAAAGTATTAACTTCTTTAGACGAGGATCTAGCCATGAGTAAGAACTATTTATATGCACACCCCGAACAGACACAACACTGGTTAACAACAGAAAAAGCAATGCTCTTACTTAAGAGTGAATCTGCAAGCTACCCTAAAAATTATAGACCAATAACTTGTCTTCCGATGACGTATAAACTATACACGGGGATTGACGCCGACAGAGTTTACAGTCATTTAGAAGAAAACTCAATTATGGCAGTAGAACAAAAGGGCAATAAAAGAAAGTCATACGGAACAAGGGATCATTTGTTGTTAAATAAAGTTATAGTGGAGAACTGTAAGAAAGGGAAGAATCTAAGTATAGCATGGACTGACTATAAAAAAGATAGTACCCCACATTCATGGATAAAAGAGTGCTTAAAAATGTATAAGGTACATCCTACAATGATTGATTACATTACAGTAACCATGAAGCAGTGGCAGACCACTTTGCAATTAAGCCATGATAAAGGACAGATTATTATCCCAGGGATAAAAATCCAAAGGGGGATATTTCAGGATGACTCCCTGTCACTGTTGCTATTTTGCCTTGCCATTAATGCATTAAGCTGTTTACTCAACAGCTTAGGTCATGGCTATAATTTGTCTTCCAGAAAACAACAAAGTCTAATGACTTCTCATCTTCTCTTTGTCAATGATTTAAAATTGTATAGCTCATCGAACTGAAAGCACAGCTGCAGGTTGTCAAAACTTTTTCAGATGATATTGGAATGTCATTTGGTCTTGATAAATGTGCAAAAGCAACTTTTAAAAAAGGAAAATTGCAGCACCAGGAAAACATCAGTTTGGGACAAGAATGTGATATAAAAGAACTTGAGCAAGAGGGGTTGTATAAATACTTGGGAATTGAAGGATCAGCAATAAAACATGAACAAATGTGAATAAAGCTTAGTAAGGAGTACTTCAGAAGACTTAAATTAATCCTGAAAACAGCATTGACACCTAGGAATAAGATCCAAGCTATAAATCAATTTGCTCTTCCTGTACTAACTGACAGTTTTGGAGTGACTGACTGGCCCCAAAAAGTGTTGGAGAGATTGGATATTACAACAAGAAGGATGCTTCATGCTCACCAAATGATTTATAAAAATCAGTGTATACCAAGATTATATATTCCCTGTTCTAAAGGAGGGATCGTCCTCCTTGAAATTGATTACATGTATAGATCTGCAAACGTGGGACTCCACACATATCTACTGACCTCACAAGATCCAAATGTGGTGAAAGTTTTGAAACATGAGAATAAATCTAAGATGACATCTCTGCTTAATTCAGCAGAAGCATATAGACGTCAAGCAGGAATGGAAATCAAACCAGAAGTGGATAAAAACCAGGCAGCAACTGAATGTGCTTAAAAAACAAAAGAAAGAATATAAGGTGAAGGACCAGATGAGAAGGCAAGAAATGTGGAAAAAACATAAATACAGTTGCAAGTACAGAAAACTTTTGGAAGAACCTCATGTTGATCAAGAACGCACGGAGGAATGGTTAAGGAGAGGTGAATTTACATCAAGAAATGAAAGGTTAATATTGGCAGCCCAAGATAGTGGGCTACGTACACGCTGGTTTACTAACTCCATTGAACATGTGGGAGAAACAGACATATGTACATTTTGTGGAACCAAATTGGAAACAGTGGCACATCGTATTGCTGGTTGTGACTCTCTAATGGCAGAGGGGCTGTATACTGAAAGGCATAATAATGTGGCGAGACTGTTACACTGGAGATTGTGCAAACATTATGGTATCGAAGTGGCTGAAAAGCACTGGAAACATGAGCCACAGAGAATCATAGAAAATTATGAAGTTTACATCACATGGGATCACCCAATACCAACAGTCCAAAAGATAGATGCTACAAAACCGGATATAGTGGTCCAAGAAAAGAAGACAAAAGTAGCATTGATCATCGATATTGCCACACCTAGTGACTACAGTGTCTTGCGTACAGAGAGACACAAAGTCATAAAATACATTGATCTGCAGGCAGAAACAAGAGCCATGTGGAAGAAAGATACCCAGACAGTTCCAATAGTAGTAGGAGCAATTGGTCCTATAAAAAAGAATTTACAATCGTATTCAGATATGTTACCAATTCATGTAACACCGTACGAATTGCAGAAGGAGTCATTATTGGGCACATTGCGGGTGCTGCAAAGAGCACTTTTGGCTAACATCAAAGAGTGAAACAATACTAATTTCATGAACTTTAATTGTACTTTGACTTAGGAATGGGGTCCATTCCCGTCATGGTATTAGAAACCCAAAAGAGTTGGAGAAATTAAAAAGAGAAGATGTTTAAGAGCCCAGAACTACTTCTGGGAATCAGGGTAGGTTTTTATATTTTCTAGAGCACTACGATTGCTTCTGTAGAAAGTGAGGTACTTAGAATATGCTTTAATACAGATCCAATGATTGAGATTTCACGAAACCTTTGATTAATTTTGGACAACTGTACTTTAGAAAAAAATGAAAGTTGGTGGAGAAACCAAAATATAGTTTCTGCTGAAATACCCTGAGAGTGGCTGTTGGTTCATACTGACCTGAGTTGTAAATAACTGGGCAAATATTTCGGCACCCTAGTGGGTGCTCAGTAACTGAAAGCCACTCACATTAAGAATGCAGTTTTGAGAATGCTCATCTCTTCCAGCTCAGTTATTTGTCTCCAGGACCTCTTTTGAGCTGCCAAGCAAGGTTAGACTATTTTGTTTAGGGAAATGTACCTTTGATGAATAAGCTTTTTTTTTGCTTGCATTTTTTCATAGCAGGCAGAATAACCCATGGCTTTTCTTAGAGAGATTCTTTTGTATTTCAACGAGACCCCCTTATGGGAAGTACAGGCTTGCTTAAGTTCTGCAATAAACCGGAGTGTTGGTACACTACTAAATATTAGAGTATGTTGGGGTTATTAGGTCTAGCAACTACATTTCTCCACTTTATGGAATGCTTCACACATAAATCAGACAGCTCCTTCTTCAACAAACTCTTATTGTAAACTTACAAAGAGTTAGCATTTTCTCCAATTCCTGGCACTTCTAACACAGATGTAGCAGCTTCTTCACCATAATGATTGAGGAACTCCCAAGTACTCTGACCATCTTCTGCCTGTCCAAGTTACTTATTCTTATTGAATACCTTTAAAAAAGTTTAATCTCCATTCCAAGTAGACCTTCCACTGAGGGCCTCCTTCAGGCACTCTATGCCTCTTTTCAACAATGCATTCAGGCTCTCACAGCCACTCTGTGAGTACCCCTTACTCATTCAGGCATACTACGTCTTTTCTCAGGACTGAACTCAGGGTGTCTCTCACAGTCACGGAGAAAAGACAAGCGCTCCAAACCTCAACTCAATACTGCACTTAGACTTTTTCCCCACAGCCAGTCCATGAGGACCCCTTCCTTACTCTACTTAAAAAGAAATATGACTTGCAGTGCCTTCACTGTAGGACAGTAGTGACCTCCTATTGTGTATAATCTGGTAGGCTACGCTACAGACTACTCCTGAGGATTTTCCTATGTAGAGCTTCAACCTAACTTGGGAGTTTTGTACAGAAATTCTATCCACTTGTTCCCCTCTGTTAGTTGCCCTGCTAGCTCAAAATATATCACACTCTTATTTCTAAGTGAATAATACCTTTCTTAAGGGAAACAGTATACAAAGCAATTATAAAATTATGGTCATCCTGGGAAAATGCACAAGACCAGTCAGTGCAAGTTAAATCATACCATAGCTAAATTTCACATTCCAGATGAAATGCTCTATAAGACAATGATTTCACCTTGATTCACTTGCCTTTTAGCAGAATAAGCTGATATAATAATGCACTGATCGCTACACATTGCACAATCAATGGTATTTGGCATCTGAAAGATTAGATGATGCAGTACCAGTCAAGAGTTGAATGTTTCTCAGAAAATCAGTTTGGTAAACTTAATCTGTAAACTACCTGGTTAAAACTATAGGCAGACAAGGATGCAATGGGTAGGCTATCACTTTTGAGTACCCACTGAAGCTTGAAGTTTCGCATCAAACTTGAGTTTTATATCATAGGTCTTTTAAAAAGGACATGGTGATTTCATTCACTGCTGCTTGTAATGACAGGTGGAGCATATATTAGTGCAATTCTTAGTTTAAGTGAGCAATGCAGTATCTACATACCAACCAGTCTGCCTCCTAACCAGATAAGCATGCTGCTAATGTCTATCCTGAGCAATAAAAGTCATCTTCCTCACAACTGTTTTATCTGGCAGAAGGCTTTGGTAAACAAGGTATTGTTGGTGTATAGACTGATATGACATCATTAAGCTTGAACCATGACCTTGTGACACCTACAATGTCTACAGTGTGCAACAACTCTTTTCTCAAGCATTTTGGCAAATGAAGAGAAGAGAGTAGCTGGTCTACATAATCCAGGCCTTGCAAGTATGTCACAGCCAGTTTTAGGAGTCAGTATAATGATGGATATTTTTCAATGCTCTGTGATGACTCCCATATAAGTTAGGTGCTCATAGTATGCTTTAGAGAAATTGTAATAAAGGTCCTTCATACTCAAACAAATTTATTGTAAAGGGTGTAAATTGTGGTATGACATCCTTATAAATCAACCAGGACTTCTACAATGTCTGAACTGTGTATTCTGAAACTGAAGCCAAGCTTCAAAGTGTGAACATTTATTTTTAATGCTACCTAGATTTACATTTACAATTTCCACACCATTCTTAGTAAAGATATCAGACTGAATGTGCTAGTGGTCAAGAACACAATGCTTACATTTTGATAATATAATGAATAAAACTAGACAATCAAAATTAATGTAGGAATAAAACGCTATGAATAAAAACCTAAGCAAATTCAAACTGAAACCAGATAGGGGAACTAAGCAGAGTGTGTGTGTGTGTGTGTGTGTGTGTGTGTGTGTGTGTGTGTGTGTGTGTGTGTATGCATGTATGAGGGGAAGGGGGCTTTAAGTGAGTACACGGCCCAAATGAGACCAGAGAAGAAATCACATAATCACTGCACTTACAAATATCATCATCTGTTCTGGCTCAAGGCAGTCAAGTGTTTACCTGTTATGTATTTAAGACACTGAAGCTAGGCATCTTACTGCAATAGTAGCCATTAACAGACTGCAATATAGAAGGGGGGGGGGGGGTCAGCAACTTTAAAAAGCTATACAGTAGTATGGACGTAAAAACAGTCAAAGTGCCCTATGAGCAATATTCCTGACTCATGTAAAAAAAAAATATCTAATAGCCCTGTTTTTACTACAAAGCTAAGAATCTGACAGGTAACTTTATTCCTAATCACCTCAGCTGTCCTATGGTAATAAGTATGTAAATTATGCATAAAGACATTGTCATCTAAATAATTTAGGTAGAACTGTACTATACATACATACAATACTAGAAGGAATAATCATGAAGTGTTTAAGTCTAATGTTAGTTATACAGCACAATAGCAGCAATGAAACAAAGAAATACAGTCGTGCCTCATGAGTAGAAGATTTGTTTCCTCTGATACTCCCTTGTGAACTGAAGGAATTCCTTATTTTAGGTGTTCAATAATTCACCAATAGTTGTAGCTGTAACTTGCAATGAAATGTACTGTCCAAAACACAAATAAGAAATTATGTCTGCACCACCAGAAAAAAAATACAAAAGTTTTTGACAATCTACCATCAGGCCAAATACACAGGGATCCAAGACATAATGACAGAAGACTATCCTGAATGTTAAATAGAACACATTTTCTGTATGCTGGCAAAAACAACCACCACAATGCAGGAAGGACAACAATAAATAAGTTCAATCACAAAATATAGTTTAGTGAAATGTTGAATGTGCTGGCAAACAAACACAGGTCCATGCATGTGGACAGAGTTAATATTTTAATCATAAACCAAATAATACACAAGTTAAGCATCATGCGATGAAAAATAAAATCAAAACTGTTAGCAAGTCTTCAGAGTGAGTTTTTTGTTTTCATTACACGATCTTCATATTTTCACATGCTAGTTTCCTGCTGCTACTTGCAACGTTGCTCACAGAACCTCACCACTCTACAGTGTTGTGCTGGAGTGGAAGTAAACACTTCATCGATCTAACACCCCCCAAAGCAATTTATATGCATGTGTAAATTTGTACAGAATTAAACTGATCCTATAACTCAACAAGTCTGTGCAACTCCTAACATATTCCTGACAGAACAGAACTAGTATGCTGCTGGACAGAGGTCTCAAATGAGGAAGGGATGCTATGGGCCACAGTGAGGTTCCTGCTCTGGGATGAGCAAACGGGAAAGCAAGGGATCTATTCAACATAAGAGAGACACACACACACACACACACACACACACACACACACACACACACACACACACACCGGCCAATAGAACAAGTCAAGAAGGGAAAGCAAGGGATCTATTCAACCTAAGACACACACACACACACACACACACACACACACACACACACACACACACACACACACACACACACACACACACACACACACACACACACAAAACGGCCAATAGAACAAGTCAAGAAGAATATTGTGAGATACTTACTTTACTGTGATAGGTGATGCAGCATTCCTATTTGTGTAGTTTACCAAAGCGTTGAAAGACTGATTAACCCACTGCCAGAATACCACTGCTGGAACACTCCTATTAATAAAAAAATGTAGTAAGTACTTACTTCACACTAAACAATAAGCACACAATGCAAGAGAATGATGGTGTAAAATGCTGTGACTGAACAGATGCTGGCTGCTTCCTTTGATTACTTTCAAATATATCCATGTTTCTGAGCTGTAACATACAGGCAGCTATTAATTTAAGCTGTTAAACAACTGCTTTAACCGAAAGACTGGACCAGAAAAATGTGATCACTAGTTTAATCAGTTTACAAAAGTTTAATGTATTTATGTATAACACAAGTAAACTCGGCTTAGGTCAGCATAAAACCCATTAAATCAAAGAACCACCAGGACCACCCCCCTTTAGCTGACGGTACCTTTGGATCAGGTTTGACCAGCACCTATCACTTCGCCAACAAACTAAAAAATTAGTGCATAAAGTCTTAAACCAACTTAAATTTCCTATAAACTCTCACATTTACTCTCAAACAGAAGTAAGAAAAAAAAATTGCAATACATCTCCTGATCTCTTAACTAGAGTATAAATTATTAATTACTTCATCAAACTCCTCTCACTGTTTTACTTCAAGTTGCTAAAAATAAAATACTCTGCAATATCTACCTAGCTAGTAAAACAGAATGCCACTATCTTATATTAACCAAGGCTAACTAGTTACTTGTTATAAATAGGGTCATCTTTGCCTTACTCATTACTTTGTTAAACTGACCAAGAGCATTGAGGATATATTCTGTTATTGTGATTACCCCATTTGAAAACATGATCCTTTGAAAATGGCTTGAGCTACAAAAACAATTGCATTTGATAGAATATTATCCCACAAAAACAAGTGAAAGGCCAATGACTACTCCCACTTTAGGATACAATATAATGACCACCTTAAAAATATAAAAACACATGCTACTGATAACATTTGCTTCATGCTGCGGTGGTGGTGCTGCGGTAGCGTTGTCACCTCACAGTAAGACATTGCCCTGTTCGATTCTCAGCTAAAGCGTCTTCTGTATGGAGACATGCGTGAATGGGCGTACCTTCTTTGAAGGTTGTGCGTCAGGCCTGGCAAGTCGATACGTAAAAATCTACTGCCAATCATTAGCGGACCGCAGTTCCACTGTGGCGACCCCTAATCGGGAAAAGCCGAAAGATACAACAACAACAACTGATAACATTTGCTTCATTATGTAAACATTGTCTTGCAAATGTTGCGATATGTGGCTATGTGCATTTTTATTTACCTTGAAAGTTAAATGAGGTTCCTACGCTGTTTTGTGTACAGTTGCCAAAATTAGAAGTTATGTACCTACCATAATGTTCCATGTTAGTTGTCTTCTTCTCGCCTTCTTTCTTGCTGGATGGGTTCGGAGCCGAACCTCGGCAACGACTCGGCCACTCTAAAAGCTCGAGAGCTAGTTCCACCGGCTCGAGGCTCCCCTATATCCCACAATGCTAGGCGGTAACTCCTCAGATCTCGTTTGTAAGCTAGGCCCAGCTAGGAAAATTCCATTATATGGAAAAGGGTAACCCACCTCTATAGGCTGACTGTGAGGTGTCCTAAACCTAACAGAGGAAAACATATATATATATAGAGGTGGTAAAGCGTGGGAGAAAAGGATACAAAACAACCTCCTCTAGGTCTGTCCAGGCTAGGGGGAAGGAGGGTGGGACGCAAGAAAGAAGGCGAGAAGAAGACAACTAACATGGAAAGTTATGGTAGGTACATAACTTCTAAATGTTAAGTTGTCTATCTCGCCTTCATTCTTGCTGGATGGGACCACGTCCCTAGCACCTTGTCCCGGGTGGCCTATCGGAACAGACTCTTGAGTACAGTGGAACCAAAGTTGGCTCGGTCCCTAGAGGCTAAGTCCAACTTATTATGAGAAATGAAAGTATGGGGAGAAGCCCAAGTAGCTGCAGAACAAATCGAATCAATAGGCAGTCTGTCTTGGAAAGCTATAGATGTGGCCAAAGCTCTAGCTGAATGAGCCCTGGGTTTGGTTGGTAACTGTTGATGTCTGATCTCATACACAAATGTAATCAACGAAGTAAGCCATCTAGAAAGAGATACCTTAGAAACTGGAAGGTCCATTCTACCTTCTGCATAGGAAACAAACAGTTGATCAGACTTCCTGAATTGTTTGGTCCTGTCTAAATAGTACCCAAGTTGGTGATGAACGTCTAACCAATGTAATTTTTGTTCTGATCTGTTCGAATAGTTAGGAAAGAACACAGGAAGATCAATGGTTTGATTCAAATTTGCCGGTGAAGCTACCTTAGGCAAAAAGGAAGGGTTAGTACGCAAGGACACCCTATCCTTATGAAACAAAAGATAAGGGGACCGACTACACAGAGCATGGAGTTCAGAGACTCTTCTGGCTGAAGTAATAGCTACCAAAAAGAGTGTTTTCCAAGATAGTAACTTCATTGAGCATGAAGCCGCAGGTTCAAAGGGGGGAAGAATTAAGGACGCCAGAACCAAGTTGAGATCCCATTGAGGAGGAGGATCCCTGATAGGTGGTTTGAGGAGAAAAACTCCCTTTAAAAAGGCTTTGCAGAGTTTGTGAGACATAATGGAGGACTCTGAGACTCCAACATGAAAGTTAGATATAGCTGCCAATTGAACTTTGATGGTAGACGGAGGCGAACCTGAGTGGAAAAGTTCGGCTAGAAAGTCCAAAACTGATTGAATGGAAGCAGTGAAAGGATCTATATCCTTTGAATGCGCCCAACAGGAAAAACGTTTCCACTTACTATGATAAATCTTCCAAGTGGAAGATTTATGAGAGGCTATCAAAATATCTCGAACTGAGTGAGATATTAGAGGAAGCCTGGCTAGAGTTGGAATTGGAGAAACCACGCTGTGAGGTTCAGAGAAGGGAGGGAGTGGTGCAACTGACCCGACTGATGGGTCAAGAGGTCTGGAACTGGGTCCAGATGCCAGGGTTGCTCCAGCAGATAATGGTGAAGAAATGGGAACCAAACCTGTCGAGGCCAGTAAGGGGCAATGAGGATCATGGAAGCTTTCTGAGCGATGGCTTTCTGTATTAGTTGAGATATCAGTGGGAAGGGAGGAAAAGCATACAGAAGTCCCCAGGGCCAATCGTGGACTAGAGCGTCTCTGCTGAGGTGGCCGGGTTGGGGAAAGAGGGTGAAAAAATCGTCGCACTTGCTGTTTTGGGGAGTAGCGAAAACGTCGCAGCAAGGCCGGCCCCACTTTCGAAAAACTTTCTCCAACACTGAATTCTTCAGAGACCACTCGTGAGGTATGAGAATAGCTCTGCTCAATTTGTCCGCAATCACATTGGACTTCCCGGGAATGTGCGTTGCTAACAGAAACCGCTGAGAAGAAATCGCCCATTGCCACAGTCTGAGTGCCTCTCGACATAGGGGGTAGGATCTGGTTCCGCCTTGTTTGTTGATGTACCACACTACAGACATATTGTCTGTCTGAATTGCAATAGTTCCTTTGGGAAGAGAGTCTTGTAGGGCTTGCAACGCTAGAAGCACTGCTCTCATCTCTAGGACATTTATGTGCAAGTGGCGTTCGAAAGGTTGCCACATGCCTTGGACCATCCTGCTCTGGTAATGCCCCCCCCACCCGATCAGGGAGGCGTCCGTTGTCAGTGTAGCAACCAGAGGGGGAGGAACAAAGGGTCTCCCTAGGAAGAGCTGGGGGGATGTGATCCACCAAGAAAGATGATTCCTGCACGATTGCGTTATCGCAATGGAATGGGACATTGGAAGTTGTTGGTATGACCATTGTGTGAAGAGCATCCATTGTAAGATTCTCATGTGGAATCGGGCTAAAGGGAAGAGAGGGATAGCAGCTGCCATTATCCCCAAGACCTTCAGGATCAGTCTGACTTTGATCTTGTTGCTCTGCAAGACAAGAGAGACTTGTCTGTGTATGTCTGCTATTCTCTGCTCTGTGAGTCTGGCTGACATGTTGACTGTGTCTAGATTTGCGCCTATGAAGGTAATAACACGACAAGGCAGCAAGACAGACTTTTCGTAATTTATTGAAATGCCTAGTGTTTGACATGTGTGAAAGGTGTAGTCTCTGGCAAGAAGCAGAAGATGCTTGGTGGGGGCTGTAAGGAGCCAGTCGTCTAAATACGGAAACACTTGGAATCCTTGCCGTCTCAGATGAGAGGCGACCACTGCCATGCATTTGGTAAACACTCGGGGGGCTGTAGTGAGTCCAAAGGGCAGGGCCCTGAATTGGAAATGACTGGTTCCCAGCCTGAAGCGGAGCAATCTCCTGGAGCGTCGGCTCATTCTGATGTGATAGTACGCATCCTGGAGATCTATAGAGCACATCCAGTTGTCTCGGCCCAAAAGGGGCAGAATGGACTGCAGCGTGACCATCCGAAATTTTGTTTTCTTGACAAACTTGTTCAAGTTGCTGAGATCCAAAATGGGTCTCCAGTCCCCTGTTTTCTTTGGAACCAAAAAGAATTTGGAGTAGATTCCGGATCCTTGTTGGTCTGCTGGAACTGGTTGAATGGCTCTTTTTGCCAGCAGCTTTGAAATTTCTAGTGCTGCTTGCTCCCTTTGACTGGGTGGAACGTCTGGATGGGATTTTCCTAACTGTTTTGGAATGCGAAAGAAAGGGATTCTGTAGCCTTCGGAAATTATAGACTGTACCCATTTGTCTTGAGTGAGGGAAAGCCAGGCTTTTGGATACAGAGATAATCTTCCCCGACTGCCTCCGAAGGTGGACAGTCGGGCAACACCTCAGGGATGCTGAAAGGGCTCGTCAGAGAAGGATTCTCGACTGCCCTGATTCTGCGGGCCCCCTCTGCCTCTAGGACGGCGTCTACCATTATTGTTCCCCCCTCTGCCTCTAGAGGGGAATTGACTCTGTGCGTCAGGCAAAACTCCCTGTGGTTGCTTGCGGAACCACATCTTTCCCCCCTTCTGGCCTTTGGGGTAAGGCCTAGAAGGAGTAGCAAAATGGACTCCCACGGCAGAGAGAGTCTTGCCTTCAGTCTCGCACCTAGTCAGGGTTTCCTTCACTTGAGGACCAAAGAGGGATGATCCATCAAAGGGGGAGTTAGTGAAGGATGCCTTGAAAGGGTCCGCAAAGTTACATAGCCGCATCCAGGCATGCCGACGCAAGGCCACACCTGTACCTGCCGCTCTACTCGCTCCATCCGCCGCATATGAAAGGAGGCGCATGGAGGAGTTAACTATTGAGTTAAGGGTCGCCAGCTGAGAGTTCATCCTATCCTGAAAACCCGCAGCTGTTGGATCCTTTAACATTTCACTTGCTTCCTTGAGCAAATCCCTCTGAAGACGAGTGAAATGACACAGGTAATTCAGCGAGCGCATAGAAAAGGTCGCTGACGAGAATATCCGCTTCCCGTACCTGTCCATAGTCCTAGACTCCTTGTTAGGAGGATGAACAGGCACTGAAGGATCAGCTAGCTCCTTCTTGGTGGCCGCAGCCACCACCATAGCATCAACAGAGACGCCTTTGGTCAAGAATTCTTTGTCCTTGGGGGGCAGTGATAAATTTTGATGGTCTCCTGGGGGTGGGTTCCACTGAGTCAGGAGCCGTCCAGGCCTTCTTTGCCACCACTTGCATAAGGGGGTCAAAGGGAGGGGACACCCAGGAGGTGGAAGGGTGAGAGCCAAATGCCTCAAGATACACCGATTCATCCTCTGAAGGGTTGAGGGCTGGCCAATTCCCCCTCTGTTTTAAGATTTCGAGGATGTCCGCAAAGGAGTCATCTTCAGAGGGGGAACGAGGGGAACCTTCAGAATCCTCTAAATCAGTGTCAGAGGTGACAGACTCAGGGGAGTCAACGTGCTTCCTCTTGCACTGCCTCTTCCTAGGGGGCTCTCCTACTGGGTCAGGAGAGGCCTCGGAAGAGGAGGAGATCCCCACTGGGGAAACTAGGGGAGCTGGCTCTCTACGATCCGGGATGAGGGGGTGAGAAGAAATCACCGCAGGCACCGTGGAAGGAGGGGCAGATGGAGCCGACTGTGGGGTTGAACCAGGTTCTAACACGCTCCTCATGACCTCGAAGGCACCCCTGTCAGGCAGAGCCAGAGATCTCCGCTCCGAAAAGCTGAAAATCTCCCCCGGCACCGACAGTAATGGCTCCGAGGCTGATGTCTGAGCCGAACTCACCAGTGCCGAAGCACCGAGAGGGAGAGCGGGGTCGGACAAGGGTCCGATGCCACTCGCCCCCTCGGAGCCGACGAGGGAAGTCCAGCGCCGAGATTCCTCCAGAGAAGACATCGGAGCAGACGACGGCACCGAAGACAAGGGTATCGGTTCCGACGCAGCCACAGTCTCGGGTCTGAGCCGCCCCGGCTCCAAACTCAAAGGAGTCAGAGGAGGAACATTTTGAGTGACGGGATTAGCCATCGACTGTTGAGTCGGGCTCTGAAGCATTTGGGCCAGTGCCTCAGACTTGAGAAGTCGACTCACCACACTCTGAAGGTCATGATCTGACAGTCTCGACGACCTAGAGGAGTGAGATCTATGGCTCCGTTCAGACAACAATGGCGATGCTGGAGCCGAATGAACGGAGCCGATAGATGGTGACCTTGACCTCTTCCTGGAAGTCGGTTCCGATAACTTTATCGGAGCCGACTCAGCGATGTCTACCTCGGCTCCGGCTGGAGCCGAGGAAACAGTAGAAATATGTGTTCGAGAATCATCGGCTCCGGCCGAGTCGATGTTCGAACAGACTTTGAAGCCCCAGGGGACGACTCAGACACTGGAGCCGACGGTCTGGTAGGCTTGGAGGGTTTCTCCGAAGATTGAGTCGGGGGACCCTCAGGCTTCAATAAGCCCCTTAAAATGAGCTTATTTTTTCGCTCCTGCAGGACTCTAGGGCTGAAACCATGGCAAACAGCACATGAGTCCTGCAGGTGCAAAGGTCCCAGGCAGTATACACAAGAAGTGTGACCGTCTGTCAGAGACATCTTCTGACAGCACGAGTCACACTTCTTAAAGCCTGAGACCTTTGATTCTTTAGACATTTCTAAAGAAGAAAAGTGTAATCACTCACACACACACACACAGATTACACTAATTGAAAATTAAATTAAACTAATTAAATCAAATAATTCCCTACAAAAAAAGACAGTCACTCCAACTAATAGGAAGGGAGGGATGGGGCCTAAAGGAAGAACTCTTGAGAGTTTTTTGGAAAAAAAAAGGGGAGAATTTGGAAGGGGATGGTAAGAAACTACCTAATTTAGTAAAATTATAAAGAAAAATTAACTTAAAAGGGGGTCTACCTTAGTTAAACTTAGTTCTAAGCAACTAACCTGAAGAGCCGGTTGGAAGAGCACCTCGATCGCTATAGCGGCAAACGAGATCAGAGGAGTTACCGCCTAGCATTGTGGGATATAGGGGAGCCTCGAGCCGGTGGAACTAGCTCTCGAGCTTTTAGACTGGCCGAGTCGGAGCCGAGGTTCGGCTCCGAACCCATCCAGCAAGAATGAAGGCGAGATAGACAACTTAACATCATGATTTAACCTTATAATTGCACTAATACTGTACACCACACTACCGGTGTAAATTTATTTAACAATATTTGTATAATCAGTAGTCTTAAATGCTTACACTTGTCTGTACGTGCCCTTTTAATAACATTAACATTGTGAATGTGACTGTATATTGGCTATGGTCCTAACTCAATTAACAAAATGTAAGTAAATAAATAAAATAAATATGTAGAAATAGCAACAAAAAATAATAATAATGCGAGAAGATCTAACAGTGGCAGAAATGGGCAATGAACCTTACAAATTAACATGAAAACATGCCACTAAACAACAAAAGCAATGAACATGATTAAAAATGTAAATAATTAACAACTTGCATACAATGTAGTCAGCCCACAGGCCAAAAACAAGGTCATGAAGACAAGGCAATGATCCCCAAATACATACCTGAAAAACAGTAGTGTGCCTGAGCAAAACAAAAGGAAGGCAATCACATATTTTCCCTGTAACTCTGACATTTATACATTTGTGTTAAATATTCCTCAAGTTTAGGATTACATTCCAATAAATCAGATACATTCTTAACATAGGCAAGCAGCTGGTTTAGGCATGCGGGTGTAACTTAAGTCTTTTGCTTTAAGTTTAAGAATGAAACTTTGTCCCTCTGAGGTTAGAGCTTTTGGATCTTGTGAGCTTACTTCATTACTGTACAATGTCATTTTCAATTAATAAGTAAGGGGCAATAATCAACTGGAGTCTGACTATTATGATGCTAACAAAGGGGTCATATCCATTCTCAGTTAACTACTTAGCATTCTGAAGAGGTAATGGCATTATGTGGCTTCTGATACAGATAATAATGGACATATTTTGCTTATATGGCAACAAGGGCAACTGCACACTAAAAACAAGGAAAAAAGCTCATACTTTTCACCATAAGTTGTACTTTTTTGTGGTATTAGTATCTCCGCATTACTTTATGGAGTTATTCTTATTGTTTGCCTTTTATATCCAATATGGTTTAAATGAGGTCTGCCATGCTATGTGATTTTGTTGCACAGTTTTCTTCTACCTTCTTGATATCACTTCAAGAGGATATTTAAAAAAAATGTCAAATAAAGTTCATTTACTGTGATGTCTTGTCTCTCCAATGTCTTACAGGGAGAATATTGTGATTTTCTACTTTTATAACTGTCATCATCAGTCTGCCTTTTCGGTGATTTTTCTCCATTTGATTGTAATTAGTATATGACAGTGACAGGGCATCTTGTAAAGTGCTTGAACACTAGTCTTGAAGTACTGGTTGAGTTAGTCACTTTTTTCTCACTCAGAAATATATGGATAGACTACCACAGCTAATAATGACTGAGAGGAGGAAGGATGAGGGTCCAGGAGTCCCTGAAGAATTCTCCTAGCAAAGCTTGTTCTAGATCTGGAAATAAATTAAGTGCTTTGTAAAAGTATGTACAGAGGAAGACGCGAATAATTCTAGAGTGCTCTTCTTTCCAAAAAAACACCGATGAAGCCAAGGCCCTGTTAGACTGTGCTTTGATCCCATCTGCCATTGATTTGTTGTGCTGGACATAACACAAGGAGATAGCATGTGAAAACCATTTGGAGATAGTCTGCTATGACACAAGTTGCCTTTTTCTTCTAACTTTCATAAGAAATTAATAACTCCTGGAGTTTCTGAAGGTTTTAATTCTGTGAAGATATAATCTTAATTGTCTGTGGATATCCAGAGTATGAAAAATCCTTTTTCTTTCATTTTTAGCTTATGGAAAGAAAATTGGGAGATGGGAAGCTTGGCTCTACATAAAATGAGATACCACTTTAGACATAAAAAGAAGGATTATTTCTTAGGGAAACCCTACCTTTGTGGAAAACGAGATAAGGCTGACCTACCACGAGAGCTTTCAACTCAGACACTCTTCTTGCAGAAGTCAGAACAATCAACAAAACTGTTTTCCATATAATGAACCTCAATTCACCCTGATGAATTGGTTCAAATGGAGCAAGAGTTAATTTTTTCCAACACAAATTAAGATTCCAAGAGGAACTGTCAACATCTCTTATGTTTTTTGCATTTTAGTCTGTTCTTTCTGTTCCAACTGCCCTGCAGTTCTATTCCCATAGACACTGCCCCCTAAGCAAATTCTGAGGCATCTATAGTTTCCAGAGAAATTTCCTTGCTGAAGTCTTGGACTTCGTGAAAAACTCAAGAACAGACCCAGACATAGGTCTACCTTTTCCCGTGGATGAAAAGATCTTTGAACTGAGGTATCTAGGAAACACTCCTAGAAAACAACCGCCTGAGAAAGAGTTAAACAAGACCTTTGAAACACCAGTCGGAGAATAAGATCTCTTTCCCAGGTGAGAGATTTCCGGCACTTTGAAACCGATTGCAAACATAAGAAAGTTGTCTAAATAAGGAAAAATGTGAATACCTTACAGTCTGCAACAGGCTATCACTAGAGTTAGACTCTTTGCGAACACCCTTGGAGCAGTGGATAACCTCAAGGGTAATGCACACAACTGATAGTATAATCCAGATACAGAAAACCTTAAGCAATGTTTGAAATCTGAGGCTACAAGATTCCTTTAAATCTAGAGTTACTAAAAAACTGAAAGGGGGAAATCAGTGGTAACAAGTCTTGAAGGGGTAGAATATTGATCATTGGTACATTCACCAACTGATAGATAAAGGAAAGAGCTAAGACTGGTCTCCATGAAATATCTTTGGTACTGAAAACATTCTTGAATAAAAATATTTCTCTGTCAGATAAAGTGGGACAGCTTCTATTACCACCCCTCCCAATCAAAAGATAGTATATGAGAAGAGGGGAAAAAGAAGTTTGATCTGCTGGATGAAAAGGAATCCCCTTAAATGGAGGAAGGAACTCCCACTGCCATTTACATTATTGATGGATCACTTTCAGAACCCATTTTATCTGAGATTATCTGTTACTGAAAACAGAGAAAAGAAGAACCACATTTTTGAGGAAATTTAAATCATTGTCATGGTGGGGGTGGGGTTCCTATTTGCAGATAGTCATTCATACCTCCTGGACTGTTTTTGTTTCTAAAAGGCTCCTCCTTTATTTTTGAAGAATCCTTGCCATGGTTTTCCTGAATGTCTGCTACCAGATGTTTGTTGTGTCTGTTTATTTAGCCTTTTGTAAAAGGTGCTGAGTCACCTCTTGAATCATTTTCCTTCTCTCCTCACACTTTTTCAGGACCTCAACGGCAGATGATCCAAAACAATCCTCCTGATCTAAAGGAGATTTCAAAATTTCAACTTTAACATGCTCTGGTAAATTTTGAGCATGTCACCATGCAAGCCTTAATAACAGGTCTAATAGTAGGTGCTCTGGAAGAGACATCTTCTAAAATCATAAGCAGTAAATATAATAAATAAACACACTTTAAAGTTTGTTTGGTGACTTGAGACAAAGAAGCAATAAGTGAATTCATGGAAAATGTTTCCCTCAGAAGTGGAAAAGTGGCTATAATATTCTTCATTTTCTGAAAAGATGCAAGCAAAAATGTTATCACGCAAGCTTGGCAAGTAAGAATTCTAAAAATAAGTGTATCAGAAGAATACATTCTTTTCCCAAATCTATCAAAGGCTTTACCATCCTTATCAGAAGGACAGGGATTAGAACTTACCAAATGTTTAGCAACAGGAGTATTTGCCAAATAAATCACTACAATGGGATTTGAAAATAAAAATTTGTAAGACTAAGGAACTTTATACACTATCAGCCTTCTTAGCGGCTGCAGGCTGACTGTGAGGTATTTTACAAGCTGTAACAAAAAATATCCTGAAAGTACAGGAGGAAAAGGAACTGATTATGGAAATTCCACTTGCAATAGATCAAAATATACTTTCAAGGATACTGGAATATTATTAAGTTCCCACAGAAACAATTAGTTCAGCCTAGATATGGTTTCAGAAAAAAAAAAGAAAATCCTTTTAATGGACTACGAGAATCAACACTCACCTCAGAATCTGAACCAGTCACCCAAGGAAAGAAAACCGACGTTTTTCCTGCAAAATTATTTCTCATTTCAGTGTATTGGAATCTTCAGAAAATGGAAACATTTATTTTCTGTTACCAGTAAAATTAGGACAACAGGAGTAAAGACATTGAACTAAGCCTTGAGTTAAGCCCAATAAGTCATTTGCATCTAAAGTAACCAAGACAGGGGAAGATAAATATTTAACTTTCTGCTTCTTTTTAACAGGGATTTCTGTAGAAGCAAACTGACTATTGTCAGGCACATCACCCCAGGGGACAAGCATCCCAGTCTGTAAAGAGGCATTTCCTGCTCCTTCTTTGGAGACTGACAAGGGTGATTCTACCCTGTTTGCGAAGGACACTCCAGAAGCTACAGAGGACAACTCTACCAACAGGTCCACAGTGGCTGAAGGGACTACACCACAGGAAAACATGGCAGAAGATGAATAGTCTGACAAACCAGAAATGGCCACAGCACAGTCACTCATCTGAACTGAGGCAAACTTGTAGCTTGCTGAACTGGTAAAGGATGTCTGGAAATTTTCATCCTTTTGTGACCACAGGAGGGAAGAAACAAGAAACTGGTAAGATGTTCCATGGTAAAGTCAAAAATGAAGCCGGAAGCCTGGATAACTTTAACTGTAACAGACAGTAAAAGAGATAAGTAATAAAAAGTAGTGTTTTCCATCTAAAAACACCATGAAAAGCACAACATACAATTATCAAGCCTCAAAAAGTAATCTGACAAAAGCTTCCACGAGAAAAAAACAAAACTAAAGTACATTTTAACAAGTTTTCACACAAGAGTAAAATGTATCACTTCACAGTTTAAAGTGACTGTAAAGTCACATGACAGTGCAATACACTATTTCCTACTTTAAATTAACTCATTTAATTAAAATGTGAGAGGCCACCCAAAAGGAAACTTATCTGCCCCAACAATGAAGAAATGACAGCAGACCGTCAATCCATGAAAGCCCGCAACAAGAGCACTCTTTTGCAGTAGGAAAACTCTGAAGGGCTTGGAGCCCAAATTGTTGATTTTCTAAAGCTCTGCCTAAGCTGCCAATGGTCTAGGTGCATGGAAAGTGCCCTTAACCCCTGGAAACTGTCTGGCTGTTATATCCTATACAGGATACAACCCACACAGATAAGCCTATTGCAGCAGTGGTCAAATGAACATTTATTATGTTTGAGGTCACCATCCCTTCCACTCTACTTGTTGACCTACCTAAGCCAAAGACAATGCACCAGATGTGTGATGAATAACAGAAAAGATAACAAGTGATTTTATACAAAATGGTGTGAAACCCTGCAAAAATCAAAGGCACACAGACGACAAAGAAAATAACAAATATTTTTGTTTTGAATGTAGAATTCTGTGGGATTAAAAGGAAGGAAAGGGGATTTGTGATGAGAAAAATTGACATGCGAGTGCAGTTTCTTTTTCACTGCTAACTTTGAAACACTTGCTTTTGTTCAGGTTCAGAACTGTAGTTCTAGGCCTCACAATCTAAGGTGTGATGCTGGTCACCTGACTTGCAATATATATTTAAGTACCTGGCTTTTGTATTGGTCTTGTAGTTAAAACATATGTTTATTGTTTGTCTTTTTGGCTTTTCTCAGTTAGGGGTCGCCACAGCGGAACTCCAGTCCGCTAATGATTGGCAGTAGATTTTTATGGTGCCGAGTTGCCAGCCCGACGCCCAACTTTCAGCAAAGGCACGCCCATTTCTGCATGTCTTTCGGAGGCCTCTCAACCACGGGGTGGACATGCAGACTCCACACAGAAGGTGCTCCAGCCGAGAATCGAAGAGGAGAACCTCTTGCTGTCAGGCGACAACGCTACCGCTGTACCACTGCGGCTTCTAGTTAAAACATATGTGATGTAACCTAATTACTTTATTTTCCCATGTTAGCACACATTTAAAATGTATCTTACCCCTCTCCTTGCTCATCTACTGTAAGAAATAAAAAGGCAAACACAAGAAAGAAAGAAAATGTGAGATTTCACAAAAAGCCAAACAGAAGCAAGTTCATGCATAAAACAGTTTATAACTGATGTTTTATATGTATTCAATACTCCTGCAATAGATTAAAAGGGAATGAAAGCACCTTTTGGAAAGAAAAGCTTGATCTCTGGATGAAGCTGTCTTTTGGAGTGATCTAGAGAACAGTTAAGAGTACTGGTTTCAGTATTACAAGATTTGTCCTGGTGGCTCTTCTGGCATGATTGGTGAGGAAGCTAATATAGCACTGCTGTATACCAAACTAAAGGAAATACATGTTGTTTACTAACTAAATTAATTTTTAACAACATTCTTGTTACTTTGACTAATGCCGCTGCTGTGCCAACTCATTTACTTACTTTCTTATACATGGAACACAAAATGAGCCTGCCCACTTCAGATCCATCACTTCTCAAATCTGCCAACATTTAAGACGTTTTATTTTGTTACCAACCCTTCCTTATATTCTAAATGAGTTAAAATCCTGTGCTGCTAAGAGATCTTCTTTAACTGCATTTTGATGAAGGCAGTCTTCAACAGGGTGACTTATATAAAAGTAAACAGTCTGTTTCCATTTTTAACAGTGTTTATACAGTATCAAGGTGCACTGACATACACAAACAGCATCTACACAAGGCCTTTGTTGTGATATTCCATAACTTCACTTTCACTTATGCTGCTGCCCCCACCTGACTCTGTGCCTAGCAGTTATTCTCTCATATGCCATCACAGTGCCATTTCCAATGGCCATTAAACTGTGCCAGAGTGCCAAAGTATTACAGCATAATACTCCTGATTTTTATGGTCCTCGTCTTTTTGAGAAGATTTAGCTTGTTTGTTCTTGCACAGCTATAAGAAGCACTACCTGAGTAATATTTTAGTGAGCAACGGCTAAGCCAGGAAGACTCTTACTCATTTTGTAATGAAATGCAGGTCATAAAGTGATACTGATGTGCTTACTTCAAAGGATTTTTAAGAACAGTGTACTTCACAAGGTCTGTTCCAGTCAGTGATATTTGTTTAAGGCTACAACACATACTTTAATGCAGTGTAATGGTTAATTGGGGTAATGGACTGATCCATCAAGGACCAATTCGCCTGTGAAGGCAACATAAAAAAAGACTAGTCTGTCCAGAGAGAGATAGAGCGAGATAATTCACAGTACAAATTTAGTCAAGTATAAGCAATACAGAAATAACGTGTACTCAAACTGTCATATGAAGTAAACATTATACAGTTTATAAACCAGATGCATATTGTAATATAGTAACAGACTGCGAAGTAAACTGGAAATAAAATCCAGATATTAACATGTACATCATCAAGTGAATTACTTGTATCTACAACATTTAAAAGTAACAAATAATACAACTGAATGGCAAACAACTATCATATACAAAATAACTACATGTAGAAGTTTTCCTAAGATTAAATATATATATATATATATATATATATATATATATATATATATATATATATATATATATATTTAAAGTCTATTGATTGTGGGAGGAGGAATGTCAGCAGGCTAGGGTCTATATTACAACAATGAAAAATTAACATACTGAGCGCTCAAATGAGCGAAAAATCAGAAAGGCAAAATCGCTATTGTGGGGGCTGTGCCCCCCACACTCCCCGCTAAATATATATTCCTACTCCGAGATCACACTACAGTGAGTAAAGGGCAAATATTCCGATCTTCACTGTACTGTGATCCAAAAAACTAAATATTGAATTCCTGATTTTGCGCTCATTTGAGCCCTCGATATTTTTATTTTTCGTCGTTCTAAAGTAGACCCGCAGGCTTAGACTACTTTATCCTCCTTGCAGCACACTAACTAAAAGTAACTATACATAAAGAAAAAAGGCATGTGGTTGTGGAGTAAAAAGGAAAAGAACACACACACACACACACACACACACACACACACACACACACACACACACACACACACATGCACACGAACATATAAATGTGTTTATAAGTTACATACATATATGTTTTATATATATATATATATATATCTATATATATATACATACATACATATATACATACACATACCTATATATGTGTGCTTGTGTTTGTATATACATACATATATTATATGTATGTATACATACACACACACACACACACACACACACACACACACACACACACACACACACACACACACACACACACATATATATAAACACACATTATGTCGCTTATCATCAGAAGCATCAGTAATAAAATCCAAGACCTCCTTGCCTACATAAGCCTCTACTCCCCTGACATCCTTATTCTAACTGAATCGTGGCTCAAACCTCACATCAAAAGTGAGGAGATACTCCCACCTGGATACAACATCCTCTGTAAGGACAGACTATCCAGAAAAGGAGGAGGTGTGGCACTGCTGTACAAACACCGCCACGATATCCATATTCTCACCAAATCAGCTCCCCAGTTTGACAAGGAAGAAATACTTTATAGCACCCTCAAATTAAACCCTAAAAAATCAATCAACATTACAGGGTGCTATTTCCCATCAGGCCAAAATATACCTCCCTTTAAAAACCTACTAGACTGGGCCAATCTCCCCCTACCCCAAGAAACTATCATCCTCTGTGACTTTACCATCAATTGGCTATTCTGCAATAGCAAACACCCAGCCCTCCACCTAAATCTCCATGGTTTCTCTCAGCTAATACAAACCCCCACTAGGATCAATAAAAACCCCAATAACCACACCATTCTTGACTGGGTCTTAGTTAAAAAAGCCCCTCACACTTACCTAGCAGGCTGTTTACCTGACTCCCTCAGTGACCATTCCCCAACCTTCCAACTAAAAAATCACATTAATGATTGCAAACCCATTACCCACAGACTTATTCACAACAAAGCACATTTTAACCCTAACTCCTTCACCTCCTCCCTACAGAATGTAAACTGGTCACCTCTAAAGTACCTCAACCTAGATGAAGCAGTCCATTTCTTTTAACAGTACCTTCCTCAACATCCTTAACTCCCATGCCCCCTTGAGAAACAACAGAATCAGAACTAGGACCTCCCCCTGGCTACAAAAAAAAACACCAGGGGCCTTATGAAAACCAGGAATAAAACATTTGAATGCTGGTGAATAACTAAAAACCTCTCAGATAGGAAACATTTCCTTGAACTATGTAACAAGGTCAAAAAGCAAGTAAAAGAAGAGAAAGTCCTTTTCTATCAGACGTCCCTAAACTCCTCCCAAAACAACCTTAAGCAATTCTAGTCCACAATTAATTCTATACTCTGCCCAGGAAAAGTAAACACCCCCCTACCAACCACCCCTCTCTCCACCAGTAGCATTGCTGATTCCTTCAATAAACACTTCACAGAATCTGTGATATCCTTAACAAAAAAAAACTAACACTTCCCTTCACTAATTCCCCCCTCACCCAACCCAAAACCACCCTTCCCTACCTTCTTTCTCTCCAAAGTACCCACCCTCCTACATAAAAAGACTCCTGACAAAACTAAAAAACAAAACTAGCAGCAGACTACCTGCCAGCTGAATACTTAAAGATAGGATAAGCTAGGATATAAGCTGCTATTTCCATATTAATCAACCGCTCCATATCTGAATCCTATGTACCCACACTATGGAAAATATCACACATCATTCCCCTTCACAAAGGTGGCCCCTCCACTGACCTCTCCAACTACCGCCCCATTGCCATCCTCTCCAAGATACTCGGAAAATGCATCAACTCAGAGGACTCCAAATTCCTCCTTAACAATAACCTCGTCTCCAATACCCAGCATGGTTTCAGACCACACCACAGCACGACAACTGCTCTCCTCTCCTTCACCAACACTATCCTCCATCACAAAAACAATGGCCTCCTCTCTTTTGCTGTATTTCTGGATCTATCTAAAACCTTTGACATTGTGTCACACAATCTACTACCGCAATCTACTACTCATTGCTCTATCTGACCTCTCTTTCTCCACACCAGCCACAAACTGGTTCCACAGCTATCTACTAGGCCACCAGCAATCAGTCATCTGGGACAACTGGGACAACAATCTATCCACTCATCTCCCTGTTACTTTCGGGGGTTCCCCAAGGCTCCATCCTTGGCCCCCTACTCTTCCCCCTTTTTCACCAACAACCTGCACACTGCCACCAAACATGCCTCTCTCTCATACAATACGCAGATGATTCCACCCTCATCTGCTCAGCCCCAGCTCCAACAAAACTCCAACAAATCACCCAAGAATCTTTCTCTTCAGTTGAAAGCTGGCCATCTAATGCCCAGCTTCTCCTCAATCCAAATAAAATCAAACTCCTCATCTTCCAGTCCTCCAAATCTACCCCAAACACCCACATTTCACTAGTCAAGCCAAGGATAATACCTGTATTTCACCAACTGTCCACACAAAATTACTTGGCGTACAGATAAACAATAATCTCAAATTTGACACCCACATAATCACTAACAATAAAAAAGTTCACAAAAAACTGGGTGCCTTTTATAGAAGCTGCCAATACCTCACCAAACCAGCAAGAATCTCTATCGCCAATTCCCAACTAATCTCCACCCTACTCTATGCATCACCAATACTTAATAATCTTAGAAAGTCAGACCTACACCAACTCGAAGCCTGCTACAATAAAATCACAAATTTTGCCACTGGTGCCTCTTACAGCAGCCACCACTGTGTCTCCCCTTGAGACCTTGACTGGCTTGAACTCCCTCATCTCCTACACCAAACTCAACTCACCTTTGCTCATAAACGAGAAAAAACACCCTCTCAGAATCCCATCGCTCCATACAATTCTCCAACCCTACCACTCTTCCAGACCACTACTCTACTGCAACAAAAATCTACTCCAAGTCACCAAAGCCATAAACTCAGCAAGTGAAGCACTATTTTCCTGTGCTATATCCAAGCTCTGGAACAACCTTCCCACTACCATAACTACCCTTTCTTCTCTTCAAGACTGCACTTAAATCTCACCTAAATTCTCACTGGCTTTGTCCTTGTCCAAACCCCAACTAATACCCCCCCTCCTTCAACCCTTCTCTCCTTTCCCAAATTAAGATAGAATATTCCCTCTATCACTATAAAACTGAACTGAGGATTACGCGCTCCTTGTTAATCCTTCCAGGATTTAGTTAATCATTTAGTCTGTTGTTATAGTTATCTAGTTACTGTTTAGAAAATTTGTAGCACTGTGTTTTACTTCTTATTTCTCAATGTTAATTAGAGCTTACTACTCAATTGTACCTAATTTGCTCCTGTATTTCCCCATATCATGATCACCTCTACTGTATTCATACCTTGATTGTTATTGTTTACAATCTACCATGTTATTCTGTGGAGCTTTTCTCCCAGGGCCTCCGCTGAAAAAGGACCTGTGTCCAGTCGGAATTTCTCGGTAAACAAATGTAATAAATATTTTTTTTTTTTCCATGACAGGGTGCATTTCGAGAATTTATACTTGATAACTTGCGGTGTAATATGTTGCTTTACAAGAAAGCAACACACATCCACATATCTATCTACATGGGTATACTTACTTTGGTCTACAAAATCAACATGATCAATGGCAAGAACGTTGACCACAAAAGGCTGACAACACAACTGTTGACATGCTATCAGACATGTGCCAAGAATGAAATTTGCATGCCCTAAGGATAAAAAAAAAAAAAGTTGTTACCATCACTACCACCCCCGCTCCCAACCTAATTATATATGTTAATTCCAGGACTGCTCTCGGAGGAAAAGGGAATACTCCTCTACCCAGGATTGTCGGTTTAGAGCACCTGTTGACCAAATGTGATAGATTAAAAAGATGTTGATCACCTACCACTTTGACCGAATGCCCAAATCCCTTGTGTGTGTGTGTGTGTGTGTGTGTGTGTGTGTGTGTGTGTGTGTGTGTGTGCGTGTGTGTGTGTGTATGTATATATGCATATATATATATATATATATATATATATATATATATATATATATATATATATATATGTGTATGTATATATGCATATATATATATATATATATATATAGATATATATATATGTGTATGTATATATGCAAACTGTACTATGTTCATCGTGTTTCACTGCTGCAGTCATTACACTTGGGTTGAATCCCAAAGCTGAGGTAGGGTGGCTGGTTCTATAGAGGATTTGGGTGGCTATGAGGCCCTGCAGCACTGCAGTGGCAAAGCCAGCTCTGGATTTAGAATAAAGAGGCAAGTGATAATGTTTGGTAAAGGGGTGCACTGAACTCCAAGTTGCAGCTTCCAAGATATCTTTGGTAGGTACTCCTCTAAGGTAGGCAGTTGAAGTGGCTGTTGCCCTGGTGGAATGTGGCCTAATGTTGCTAGGTACAGTTTTCCAATGCTGTGTAGCAGAAACGGATACAGTGTCCTAGCCACTCTGAAATGGTCTGCTTTGAAATAGCCTTTCCCTGTGATCCTGCAGCATATGCTACAAACAATTGCTCAGTTTTCCTGAAAGCTTTTGTTTTGTCTAAGTAGAATCGTAACGGTCTGTGTATGTCCAATGAATGCAGAAGTCTCTCCCCTTTATTCTGGGGATTTGGATAAAAAGTTGGCAAGTAAATAGTTTGGTTAAGAGCCACATTGGATACCACCTTTGGCATAAATGAAGGGTTTGTTCTTAAAGAAACCCTGTCTTGGTGAAAAATGATGAAAGGCTCCACTGCCATTAGTGCCTGTAACTCTGAGACTCTTCGTGCTGAGGTTATTGCCAGAAGCAGAGCAGTTTTCCATGACACATATTTTAATTCTGCTGAATTGGCTGGCTCAAAATGAGGTAAAGTTAGTTTTTCCAAGACAAAATTGAGGTCCCAAGTTGGTGTTTGTGCTCTCCGGGGAGGTCTTATGTTTTAGCCCCTCTGAGGTACTGCTTTAGCAATGGATGAGAGAAAATAGGAGGATCTGTGTTGTAATAAGCCGAGATGGCAGAGGCGTGGATCTTAATGAATGAAAAGGATAGGCCTTTGTCCAGCATCTCAGTTAAGTATTGTAATATCTGAGGAATATTTGGGACAAGAGGGTCAAAGCTTTGAGCCTGGTCCCAGGCACAGAATCTCTTCCACTTTTCTGAATAGGATTTCCTAGTGCTAGGCCTCCTGGCCTCCAAAATGACATCCATAACAGCTTTAGAGAGAGGTGTGTCTGCTTGACTAAGGAATGTGCTATGCAGCCAGGTTTAAGGTTTTGAGCTGGCTGTGCAGGATCTGATTGTTTTGTTGAGCCAGAAGATGCAGAATTTGAGGTAAAATCCATGGTGGGCCTTGAGCTAAGTTCTTTAAGATTGGGTACCAGTGCTGGCGTGGCCAGTCTGGGGCAATTAGGATCATTTCTGGCTTTTCTTGTCTGGCTTTTAGGAGAATCTTTGAAAGGAGAGGCAGTGGTGGGAAGGCATTTAGGCTTTTCCAGCTGAAGGAGAGAGCATCCACTTTCCATGCTTGTGTGTGGTAAGTCCTTGTGCAGAATTTCTGTAGTTGGCAATTCATTGGGGAGGCAAAAAGATCTATGTCTGGGCTCCCCCATTTTTGTGTTATCATGCTGAATACTTGTGGATTTAATTTCCACTTGTGAGGATCCATGATGTAAGTCGTCTGCCAGAGTATTTTTCTTTCCTGGCAGGAATTGTGCTTGCAGATGAACTTGATAGGTTAGAGCTGTGTTCCACAAGGTCATGGCTTGTCTGCAGAGGGGATAAAAATGAGTGCCCCCTAGCTTGTTTATGTACCACATAACTGTGGTGTTGTCTGTCTTTAGTAATAATTGTCCTGGATGCAGAAGGTCCTTGAAAGCTGTTAGGGCATTTTGTACAGCTAGCAACTCTTTTTGATTGATGTAAAGATGCATTTGGTCTGCGGCCCACTTGCCCTGAATACATTTTTCTGCCATGTGTGCTCCCCCAGGTGTAATCCGAAGCATCTGTTGTTAGTGTCTGCCTGGCTGTGGGTAGAGTGAAAGGCTGTTCCTTGTTGAGGTGACATGCCTGTGCCTACCATTGAAACTCCTGTTGTAGGCAGGGAATAAGTGGTATTACTGCTTCCAAACTGTGACAGTGTTGAGTCCAAAAACTTTTTAGGTACCATTGTAATTTCCTCATATGCAGTCTGGCATATGGTATTAGTAGTATGCAGGATGCCATGAACCCCAAGGCCTGCAGAATATTTCTTGCAGGGAGTTGGGTTTTTGTTGCCATCAACTGAAAGTACTGAGTCAGTTGTCCTTGCTTGTCTGGTGTGAGATAAGCCATCTGGGCCGTTGTATTTAAGCTGGCACCCAGGAATATTATCTCTTGTGAGGGCACTAGTTTTTACTTCTTTTCGTTTACTGTGTACCCTAGGCAAATTAGCAATCTTTTTACAAACGCCAGATGCTTTAGAAGAATGTCCTTGCTCTCTGCTTGAATAAGGCAGTCGTCCAAGTATGGATATATTTGAATTCCTTTTTGTCTGCAAAATGCAATTACTGGTGCCAGGCATTTTGTGAAGACCCTGGGCGCAGTAGCTAAGCCAAAGGGCAGTGCACAGCATTGGTAATGCATTGAACCAGCTATGAATCTGAGGTATCTTCTGCAATTTTGTCTGATAGGGACATGCAGGTATGCCTCTTTGAGGTCCAAAGTAACAAGCCAAGCCTTCTTGCCCAGCATGGGAAGTAGCTGCTGAAGTGTCAACATTTTGAATTTCGGAACATCCAGGTAAGTATTTAGAGTAGAAAGGTCCAGTATGGGTCTCCAGGCTTTGTCCTTCCTGGGGACCAGGAAAAGTCTTGAATAAAATCCTTGTCCTTGTTCCTGTTGTGGCACATTTTGAATAGCTCTCATGTCCATGAGGGCTGTAATTTGTTTTTGTGCCTCTGCCCATTGATTTTGTGGCAGGTCTGGCATTCCTTTCAGCCTTGGTAGAGTGTGAAAATGGAACCTGTAACCTTGAGACACAAGAGTCAAAACCCATTTGTCTTGGGTGATTATATGCAAATTTTGTGAAAAAAGTGCTAGTTTTCCCCCTAAGGGAGCTGACAAAAGGTAAGTGCTTGGCATTTGAAGGGGGAAGTCATTGGGACTGTTTCCTATAAGGTTGTGACTTGTCTTCCTCTTCTTTTGGGTTGAAGCACCTCACTGTCGTGGTCTGCAAGAGCCTTGGGGCTGAGATCTGCCTCTTGGACGTCTGTATCTGCCTCTTTGTGGTCTGTCTGACACTGGAAAGGACCAATTTTTTGAGGGCCAATTTCTGCTAAATCGAGGTGGCTGTACCTGTAAGAAATCCTTCATTGTTTGCATAGATTTTGCCTTATCCTCCATTTTCTTTAATACCTCTTCTGCCTTAACACCAAATAAAATATCCTGCTGTAAAGGAGCATCCGATAATTTTGCCTTAACATGATCAGGTAAACCTTGTTCTTTTTACCAAGCATGCCTTCGAATCACAGATCCTGTAACTGCTGCTCTACAAGAAGCCTCTAATGAATCAAAACCACATTGCAGAGTAAGTTTTCCCACTTGTTCAGCTGCATGCAATAAATCCTGCATTTCCTTATAGTCAGGATGTTCTGAACTTGTAAGCATTTTCTGTTTTAACAGAGACATTAAATATTATTGGTATTTAAGCACGTGAAACTGGTAATTTAAAGCCCTCACTGCTAAAGTTGCAGAAGTGTAAACTTTCTTCCCCCATCTGTCTAATGCTCTAGAATCAAAGTCAGAGGGAACTGGATTTTTAGCTGTGGAAGCCTTTACCCCTTTGGGACCCTGGGAAATAGTTTCAGGGTCAGCAACAGGGTTTTTATAAAGAAATTTGTGAGAGTCAGGAACTCTGTAAGTACCTGTCTGGCTTGACTGGAGCAGGGGGCAAAGAATCAGGATTTAAACTGGATTCAGAGAACACATCATCCACAATGTCTAACACTGGCAGAATAGCAAGGGGCCTGTGCTGAGGCAATAAAAGAAAGTCTCTCAGCCTTTTCTTGGATTCTGAGTAATCCTGGCCCTCCCAATGGAAATGTTCCCTCATGGTATGTAAATTTTCCCCAAAAGAGTAATCCTCAGGAGGAGAGGCTGAAGAAATTGACTCTTCAGCATCAGAGTCCTCATAGGGGAGTAAAAAGTATCCCTGGTCTGAAGAGGAATCAGAAGAAATAGAAACCTGGTCAGAGGAGTCATAGTCTGTATCCTGCCTAGGCCTTTTATCAGGAGGGGGATGGGAACCCCTGATAAGAGTAATTAAGTCTTCGGCCATTTTGAGCATCTATTTTTTAGACATAGAGGCCTGTCCAGGTGAACGCTGTACTTGCTTCTTTGTCTAATGGAGTTTTAGACTTGGCTGTAGTTTTGATGGTAAGTTGTGAAGGTCTGAAAACACCCTCAGAAGCCGATGCCTGCTCAGCGGCTCCGGACCCATCTGAGGGGTTAGTTTCTTGTAGGCCCAGTACCTTGAGTTTCCAGAGGCCTAGACATCTCCACGTGGGAGTCGGAGGCGGCCTGTGGTTCTGAGGTAGCGGGTGTCAGGGGTTGTGAAAGTGCCTCACTGAAAACTGGCGAACCGGCGTCTGGCCTAGAAGAGGCTTCATCGTCAGGTTTGGGCCTCGGATGCCTGTCCTTATCCTTGTCTTTGCATTTTTTGTGTATTCCGGTCATCGGTTGTTCCGACGGCATGGAATAATTAAACCTTTGCCTAAAGTAATGGCGATCAAAGTCAAACCGACGTTTAATAGTGCGCTTGTTAAATCTAGCACAAAACCGACAACTAGTGACGTCATGGTCTGGGCCTAGGCACGGAATATAGTAAGAATGAAAATCCTTATGAGGTATTTTGCTTCCCACAAGAAATACAATTAACTTTTACTGACATCGGTCTGAAGCAAGAAAAAGTTTCCCCAACGGGGTACTTAGCTTTATTGAAGACTTCGGTTCTGAAATTCGAATTGAAAATCTCAGGAGTCAGCCGACCGGCACTTGCGAACTGCTTTTGTTTCGGGCACCGCGCGGCAAGAAAGACTGAAGAAAATGGCGTCAGCTGCATCTTATATACCCCTGGTGCACTGACGTCAGGGAAGAAGCGACAGCAACCGATGCTGGACCAAGACTTTGGAACTCTGGCTGACAGCGGGACCGCCTGACGGCAGGATAACCCAAGTGTAATGACTGCAGCAGTGAAACACGATGAACATCACCACTGCCTTTCTATACAAAGAGCAAAATGGTTACCCATCTCAGAGCTGTGTACCTGCTCAAACCCTTACATTCAAATTGCTTAAAGACAGTTATGGCCCTCTACTTGCAAAGCTTTTATCTGTGCAGAATCCTACTCACTCACATCAAACCAGCAATACTCTTAGGCTAAAACAACTCCATTACTCTGTAGTTGTAAAAAAAAAACCCTTCTTTAATTTGCCCCTGCCTCCTAAAATTCACTATCCAATGAACATTGTTGCTTTAGACAATCACTCACTTAAGAAAAAGCTGAAATCGTATCTTACCAAATAAAATAAATGTGTTTATTTCAGGAATGCAGGATATAATATTTTGCTTTATTATTAACTTCAGTGCTGTATGTCTACATATGTGATTTAATGATCTGGAAACACTTTTTTGAGTTTTGTGTAAGGTGTTTTATGTTATTATAGGTTCACAGGTTAACCTAATAAGTGCCAAGTAGAGTGGAATGATTACATACGTGGATCTGGACCCAATACCTTTTAGATATAAACTGCATGATGAAAAAGGACTTCCTTATAACCGTAGATATGTGATGATCAAACAACAGCTCACTGTCAACATAGGTTACCAGATCCCTAACTAAAGTGTTGTCAATGTAATGGCGGCAAGGGGAGCCACTTTTGCTGAAGAATACAATTATATACTTCTTGGCATTTAGTTTTAGCTAGTGGTTTTCACACCAGCTATTTGTTTGGGACAGGCCCTCTTGGAGGACCATGTTATCCACAGAGAAGTTTGTGATGGAAGAAAGTTTGCAGTCATCTGCAAACTTGATCAGCTATAAACCTTAAAGGGACAATCCTAGAGTCTAAAATTCTGACCGAAAGAAACTTGTCCTGATACTTCCCAGTTGTCACCACCCACTTACCATGTCATCATCAACCCTACTTCCTGGTTTCAATTTACTTTATGCAGCTTTCTTTTCATTCCCTCTGGTGAACAGAATTAATAATATTCAGTTCCTGTCAAAGCTTTCAGTCTCTGATCACTGGGAAACAATAAGGTTATTATATGTTTGTCTGTGTTTGTGGTGGGGGTGGTTGGGCAATATTCTCAGTGTTTACTTTTTATGAACTTGTCAAAAAGCTTATTTTAATTGTGCATATCTTTATCTCCTTTATTTATTCTGCATAGCGTAAGTATAAGCAGTAAAGTCAAGAGTACCGTTTAGTGAATTGATATCAAATCTTAGCAGTCTCTTGATGTATTCTTACGCCATAGTAAAGCAATCTCAGAATTTGTATGTACAAGTATCAGAGGTTGCCATACTGTACAGCCCAATTGTGACAGTAAGTTTTGGACTTCACTGTTAAAAATTAATCTACTGCTTGTGTCGCACGTTTTTTTACAGCAGGTCAGAAAACCATTACAGTTGGTTAGTATTCAGAGATCCAAAAAATAAGACTACTTCTACTACTTTTTGAAACTTGCACCATTCTGATGCTTTCTACAGAAAAGTGGCAGTCAAGCATAACATCAGAGCACTTAGCCAGCATTCAGAAATTTGCACAAAATAAAATATGAAATGAGCAGAAAACTGTTTACTAACATTTTAGCTTTGCATTGCTCATAAAATTCCTGAAAACCTACTTTTCTCCGAGGATAAAACACAGAGTTGAAACTAATGAATGCTTCGGGGAGAGCTGTTGTGAGTACAACTGCAATTTGATATACCATCACAACTTCAAATCATACACATACTCACACAAAGACATACTCGGAGGCTCTGATCAAAAATTTACCAAAACAGCAGAGGCCACCAAAGCAGACACCCAAACAACTACCACCTCACGACCCAACACATGAAACACATAGACCACACAGTCAGAGTGTCAAACAGTCACAGCCCTTAAGGCCAAACAAAATGCCAGACACACTTGTCATTGGTGATTCCATAGTCAGACACACTGGCGTCCCGCTCACCAGACTGAGTAAAGAGAAGGTCACAGTAAGCTGCCTGTCAGGCGCTAGAATCCGCCACATAACGCAAGCACTCAGGTCTCTCAACAGCAGGTACAAGTGCGACTCAGTCATTGTCCACGCTGGTGTCAGCGACCTGAGGCGTACCTCCTTGGACTACATGAAAAGGGACATCGAGGAGCTCTCTGATTATGTAGCCCAGGCAGGTATGACCCTGACCTTGAGCAGTATCCTACCTTCACCTAGAATGATGCCACAATACAGTGATAAGATGATCAGCTTTAATAATTGGCTTAAATTCTGGTGTCATTCAAAGGGGATCCAATGTCTGTCTGCCTGGGATGACATGCTGGACAAGCCACGCTGCTTCGCAAGGGCGGCTTGCACCTGTCACCCTGGGCTTCCGGATATTGGCAAAGGCTCTTGCCACCCCATAGTGCCTTTTTAGGCAAGGCTCAAATTCTAAACCTACCACCCTAGAACACCAAAAGGAAAAAACTAAGGGTAATGCTGCTCAATGCCAGAAGTCTCAATCTCAAGATGCACGACTCGAGGCCCTTCTCAATATGGAGAACATCGATGTCTGTGCTGTGACAGAAACCTGGTTCAAGGCTCCTGAGAGCACCCCAGCACTAACAGGTTTCACCTCATATCATGCGTTCCGCCCCAAAATCCGGACAACACCAAGAAAGGAGGGTGTCCATATTCATAAAGGACACCCACACCTCAAGGTTGGTGGCAACGCATGATGCATCGGAGACCATCCAGGTGCAATTAACCATAGGCAAGACTGCTCTGCAATTTGTAGCATGTTACAGGCCACCCTCTCAAACTCAGGAACCTCACATGGCCTTCCTGAAAACATTGGAGGGAATAAATGTATCTCCAAACACCATCATACTAGGTGACTTTAACTACCCTAATATAGACTGGGAACACTACTCAAGCCCGAACACTCTAACCCAAAGATTCCTGGAGTTCATAAACTCAAATGCCATGGAACAACTAGTCACCATCCCCACAAGAGGAGAAAACATACTTGACCTCATCATCACGAACATGGGATCAAAATGTTCAACACCGGAAGTATACCCCTCACTGGTGAGATCAGATCATAAACTAATCTCGCTGGAGGTCCTCATCCGCCCCACCTGAAACAAAAAGACCACAGTGAAAAACTTCTCAAAAGCCGATTTCACACTTCTAAAACTAGTGTGGTCTCCTTTAAGGCCCCTGAGCCAGTGGTAAACATTACTCAAACCGCTGAATCACTTACAAATGCCTTCTACCAGCACCTACAGGACTGCATGGATCAGGCAATCCCAAACAAAACTAAGACTCTCTGTACCAAAGGCAAGCGTCCAGTCTGGTGGACCCCAGCCATAAACAAGCTCTACAACAAAAGGAGGAAGCTACTACAAGATAGAGCAAAATCCTTGAAAGGTAAGACACCTTTGATCATTATAAGTAAAAACTAAGAGCTCTCATAAAATCATCCAAGGCAAATTTTGAGAGAAAAATCGCCAAGGACTCTAAAGAGAATCATAAGGCCTTCTTTAGCTATGTTAGAAACCTAGGAGGAAACTCCCAGATATGCTCAGAATTAGTTCAAAATGATGTGAAAATTACTGAACCTACACACATTGCCAACATACTGGCTGACAGGTTCAGTGCAAACTTCTCCCCTCCGCAAAAGGAGAGATATCTATTCCAGAGGATTGTAGCCCCCGAAACATCTCCAACGCCCAGGTGAGAACTGCCCTCACTAAGGCAAAAAACACAGCATCCATGGTGTCCCCGGCTGTGTGCTTCATGAACTCAATGAGGAATTAAACCCACAGTTAGGACAGCTGTTTAATCTTAGCCTCACCTCAGGATACGTACCCAAGGAGTGGCGCACGGCGACTGTGGTCCCACTTCATAAGGGCGGTGCCTCCACAGACCCTGGAAATTACCGCCCCATTAGCTTGACAAGCCTTATCTGCAAAGCCATGGAGAGGATCATAATGGAACTCATAAATAAAGACATAGGGAACTTGCAGACTTTGGATCCAACTCAGTTTGGCTTTGTCAAAGGCAGATCCTGCCTCTTAAACTTGGTTGACTTTTTCGAGACAGTCACCAAGGCCATTGATGAGGGAAAGGCAGTCCAGACCTGGCAAAGGCCTTCGACACAATACCCCACTCAGGTATCATCGAAAAACTCATCAGCTTGAATGTAAACCCATACATCACAAGATGGGTTGCAAACTGGCTAAGTGACAGAACCCACAGGGTCAGAGTTGCTGGAGCCATGTCAGACTCAAAGCCTGTCACAAGTGGTGTCCCACAGGGCTCAGTCCTGGGTCCACTCTTGTTCGGCATCTACTTTTCTGAAGTACAAGCAAACACAGGAGGGTTATGGCTGACAAAGTTTGCAGATGACTGCAAACTGGGCGCCATAGTCGAAAACACATCTGACACAGATATCCTCCAGAAGGGCCTCACAGAAATGGATAACTGGTGCCAGAGCCATGGCCTGAAGTTAAACGCCAAAAATGCATAGTCATACCCTTTGGGAAAAACAAGGCTACCCCTAGCTACCATATAGGTGGCAATCCACTGAGCACAGAAAAGTCATCAGAGATCTGGGGACCCAGGTTGACAGTAGCCTTCGTTTGACACTCATGTTGCTAAAGTAGTTAGGAAAACCTTCTATATCACCCACCTGATCATGAAGGGATTCACATCTAGATCAAGGGAGGTCATCGTCCCCCTGTACTCATCACTTATTAGACCTATGATTGAGTACAATGCCCGTTCGAATGTATCTGACCAGACACCTGCTGCAGCTTGAAAGGCCCAAAAGTTCCTCACCAAAAGGATAAAGGGTCTCAAAAATATGTCTTATGCTGCCCGACTGAAAGAACTCCAGCTCTATTCAGTCTCATACCGCTTGCTCAGAGGTGACCTGTGCCTGACATATAAGGCCATGTCAAACCCAGATTTGATGAATATGCTTCACCTCAAAAATCTAGATCCTCAGAACCACAAGGGCGGGAGACTTAAACCTTGACACGGTTATAAATAGAACGTGCTGGAGGGACAGATTCATCACCCAGAGACTCCCTATGCTGTGGAACAAAATCCCGGTACATGTGAGGCAGAGCACCTCTCTGGTCTTGTTCAAGAGGAATCTTGACCAATGGATGGGAGATTGCAGATATACCCCAGGGATTACTTCAGCGTCACTGCTTGACAGAGGCACAGCAAAATGATAGGCATAGTTTTTATTCAAACTAAAGGGGTGGCGAAAGCCACATAACTATGGGCTAGGCTTATAAATGCCCTTGGGCAGATAGCCTAGTATGAACCTATGAACCTATGAACCTATGAATATGACTAAGACCATAGAAACTTCCTGTGACCACCCATCCCCCAACACCCTCCTAACTCACCTGCAGCCAAAGCTGGGACATGCTCAGAAACTTAGACTGAAAATGTAAACAAAGACAAGAATCAAAACAAAAAACCTCTGGGATGGTCCAGTTAACATTAGCTTTGATCTCTGAGAAATAAAAAATGCCAAAGATTAGTGGGATACACAGAGTGACAGAATTTTGGAGTAGGCAGAGCTGCCCATCCTAACATCCTGAGTTTATTTGCCAGTCAGTTTGTTATTCAAGAGGTTACACAGAAATTGGAATTTAGCTTGGAGAGTTTATCAACAATACCAGAGTGTGGGTGGTGTTGAATGAATTTGTGAAGTCCAGATATGCTGTGTGCACTATTTTGCCCTTGTGCATTGCTTCAGTAACTTTTTTGAAGAACATGAAGACTAAGAATCGAGAGAAAACAACCAAAATAGAAACACCAGGAACCAATGAGAAAATGGCAACACGTATTTTTGTTTTTTCATTGGTACCTGCTGTTTTTACTTTTTTGAATAAGACAACAAACTGAGAAGAAAGCTCAAGTAATGTTAAATCCTGGCGGTTTTTCCAACCAAGCATGTTGCGACTCAAATTTAACAATACGTGAGCTTTCTTCTTGGTAAATTCAATCCATCTTTACATAACTTTAATAAATGTCCTTTTAAAGTCTCTTTTTCTACGTCAGTTCTGAATTGTATATCAGTTCTTTTTAGTTTCCCTATAAAAGGGTTTAAATACAT
The DNA here is from genome assembly GCF_019279795.1 of Protopterus annectens. NCBI lineage: Eukaryota > Metazoa > Chordata > Ceratodontiformes > Protopteridae > Protopterus > Protopterus annectens. The sequence goes on along the minus strand of NC_056748.1, from coordinate 807,545,529 downwards.
ATAAGTTCCATGGGGAACTGTTTTTCTTTTCCTCATATCCTTCTAAGAATTTTTCCACTATCTGGCCAGTCTCAAAAATAATGTCACAAAAATTCTCTCTATTAATATGTATGAACACTCTTACCTCATATGGTTCGATTCCTAATGTCATAATTACCTTACCCCATACCTTATATCTATCTAATTCTGAGCCATCCTCATTCTCAATATGCACCTTGAAAAGTACCTTTTATTAAGCGCATTTCTTTTTCTTCCTTACCTGCCTTTACCATCTCTGCATACAATTTTCTTTCCACCTGTATCTGATCTGCTTCACCTCCTCCCTCTGGATCTTCTACAACAGCTCTCCCTGGGATATATCTTTGCCATTCTCTGACTCACTCATATATACCATGTCTGTCAATAAATCATCCCGCAACCCTCCCAACTGGAGGGTTGTTATAACACATTCTTGTGCTGCTACCTCTTCCTCAAAGAGGTTTCTTTGAAATACATCTTCCGAATCCATCACCTTTGGCTCTACCTACTTCTTCACCTCCTTAGACTGCCTTTGAAAAGGCTTGACTGTCTTTTCTAATGCCTTCACCACACCATTACTTTCCAAAAATGACTCCTCGACCTGTAATACCTCCATTGTCACATTAACTTCATCTACTGCTTGAGAAACAACACTGTAATCATTACCTCCAACCTCGCTATTCCCTACTCCCACCATTTAACACTAACTTTCTTCCTGCTTCTCTGAGGCAACTCCATGCTTGGAATAGAAACTGGAAGTGCCACTGCAAAAAGTGCCCCCATATGCAAAAGAGTAGGGGAGGTTCCCAGATGGCTAGGCAAAATTTCCCTAGTATTATAAATACCACTTTGGGTCGTCCCTGAAAAGATGCCACTAGCCTACTGGGACTAATCTGTCTGGTCAACAAAGAATAAATAAAAAGCATTTCTTTCTTAAGTCAATTCCATTTTGACTGGAAATTCAGAAATTAGGAGGGAAAAAAGTGATAAAGATACTGAAGGTTTGTTTAGCAATATTTTAAGGGAAGGGGAGTTATCGGCATCTTGGAAGAAAGCTGTGATGGCTGCATTACTTAAAACCCCTTCAGATCTGGCTTCATACAGACCCTTTAAATTTTAAACAATGATTATAAAGTGTTTCTGAACATACTAGCTAAAAGAATAGTAAACAGGTCACCAAAGTTGATAAATATGGACCAATGTTGTTTTGTGAGGGGAGGCAAACACTTGAGAACATTAACAGAAAATAATGATCCACAAGGAAGCACCGTTTAAGACAACACTGTTATATTTGGGTGTGCTTTGATGCACAAAAGACACTCAATACAGCCAGCTGGTATTTTATAAGTAGGGCAATGGTAGCATTTGCCTTACTTGAAAGAAGAATATGATTAATCAGGATGATATATAAAGGGTTGGAGGTTAAAATTGAAGTGTAAGGGTTCCCCTCGGACAAGCTGTGCTTCAGAGAAACCAGAAAGGAATGCCTGCCTTCCAAACTGTAAGTTGCTTCATAGTTAGAGCCTTTAGCAATGAAAATAAGGGATTTACAAATGCAAAGATATAACTGGTACAGTAATCCAGAAAAGGGCATATTGGTGTTGTGGAACATTTGGAGACAATTTCTGGGGGGGGGGGGGCATAAAATAAAAGAATATAAAACAAAGGCTGTAGCAGTAAACTACATACCTAAACATGAACTGGTTCAGCAATACCCATACTTCTGAGGCTATAACAAAATTAAGTATTTAGGTATATGGATTAAAATGTATTCTGTTATGGAAGCAAAAGATATGTGTGAAGAAACTAAACAAAAGATAATAGAAAAATGTATGTATGTATTTATTGCAATTTGATAACTGGGTAGGTGGGTCCTTTTTCAGCCAGAGAAACAGTACAACAAATGGCAGACAAATACAATCTTACAGCAATTAACACGACTGTAAAGGTGCACTTAAAGTTTTAAGAATTCAATGATACAGAAGGAAGGAAGCAAACTTGGCAAAGAAAATAAGATATCACATAAACACAAGTTGTACAGGAAAAGAAAGATTACTATTGAGATAAAGTGATATTAAGTTTTCACAACAAATGAGGGAGTTTTGAACACAATCTGTTACAGTGTTTACAAGAATAGGTAAAATTCACTGGATTCCAAAAGGGAGTCTCTAGAAATGCTAAAGTCTTTAAGATTAATCATCCTTCATGAGAAGAAATCTAAAGAAGGATTAACGCTGTTAAAATTAACCAGTATTCCTAAAACATTTGCATGCTGGTTCATTTTTAAGGTGCTCTTTCAGCTTTATTTAAATTCCTCCAGTGAGTTCTGTGGCCTTATGTCAGGAGGCAGGTGATTCCATGCAGCGGGGCCCAATTTTGAGCATGCTCGTTCTTCAACATAGGTACCAAACCCAGGTGTGGTAGCTAAATAGCATTAACGGGTCCTCTGTGGGTGTAAGTGGTTCTCTTATTTGAGGTCTGCTCTGCAGTGGTGGGCAGAAGCTTAGTATAATCATTTTTTAACATAAGTGTATTTAGAATTATTAAGACCTTGCTTTGTTTTGATAGCCAGTGTAGTATATTAAGGAAGTCCCAGCATTGTGTATTATAACTGGACAGAAGGGTAAAGCAGCATATTTTGATTTCAATCATTTGGAGTCTTTGTGTAAACACTGAGAAACTGGAAGCTCTTAATTATGGATGTGGATTGTAAGATACAAACAGTGAAGGTGTTTTTAGTCACTTTAGTCTTATATATGCATATAATATTTATCTGTCTGTCTGTAAAAGTGATTTAATTGTGCAACTTCTCTCCAGGCCTTGCCTGAAGAGGGGTCATTGTTCAGTCAGATTTTCCCGGTAATCAAATGTCAAATAAATAAATAAAAATATGCCTGACATGTACATTATGTTTATCAAGCAAAGGGGAAGTTATAGATAATAAAGAGTTGAGGGAATTTATTTTTTTTTTGGGGGGGGGAGCAAGAGTTATGTGGGATTTGGGATTCTCCAAATAAAACAAAAGTAGTTTTATGGTTACCCGATTTGAAAGGGTACTTTACAGCTATGCAGTTAATACTCATATACATAACTCGTGCAAATTACAAATCAAGTGGAAAAAGATGATGACGAAATGGGAGGGAGAGTTTGAGAGAGAAGGATTCTGAATACAATTCCTTAAGGAGAACAACAACAACTATACATATTATTACAACTTATTGTATTCATAAGATAGCAGAAGGTATACTAAGCACTGATCAAGTGTAGGAATGGAGAAAGGAGATTTTACCTACAGGGATGTTCACAGCAAGCTATACAGAAAACAGGCAAGAGAAGGTTGTAATTCACTGTAGGAAATTACTGAAGGAACCAAGATATTTGGAGCAAATCACTCAGGAGAAAAAAGGTAATAGACTGGGATGAGACTAAGCAGAGGTTCGGACTGTATGAGTGACAACTTTCCCTATCATGAATTGATAAGAGTATTAGTGAAAAGAAAAGGATGCCAAATGCTAACTGGAAGAACTTTTAGTTGACCAAGAGCAGAATCTGTTGCTAAAACAGATAATTAGTAAGGGGTATAAAACATTGCTAGATAGCTAAAAGAATTAATCAGACGATGTTAGAAATAATGGTAAAGGAAGGGATAATTAGGAGTATAAAATATTGCACGATAGCTATAAGAATCATTCACAAGAGGTTAAAAAGATTGAGAAATAAGAATGGAAAGGCAAGATACAAAGAATTAATGTGAAGAAAACTGTTAGGCAATCAAGTATGCAGCAAAGTCCAGAAGGTTTAGGATTTCTGCATGGAAGTGTTTTCTTGGGTATTTTTATATTCTGAGTAAACAAAAAGAAGGTACTTGCATATTATCGCAAACACACTTTCTCGCCAGCCCTTTATTTGTATTATTGACGTGACAATACGCAAGGAGGCTCTACTGCAACTGGTATCCAAATGGCTTAGTACAAGGTTAACCAATGGTGTACTCCTTTACTGAACAACTGATTAAACTGCAGAATGTTATTTTTGATAGTCTGGAGTAAAGCTGTATTCTGGGATGGGTTTTAAAGCATGTGTAATGCACACTCTAATCCCAGTGAAAGTATTTTACCTCTGGCTCCTCTGGTAAGATGGTACAAAGCTTGTAGGAGACTTTTATTTGGTCTGCACCATTACCTAATAAATAAGGAAGTACTTTGATACTGTATGCAAGTTTAGAAAAGTTGTAGTTAAAAAAAAAATATTTGGGGGAAAATTTGCTTATTGGTTATAACATAAAAATTACTACGTATTTTGAAAGTAATATCACGATACAATTATTGGCTCTGCAACAATTTCTACATGAAATCATGGCAGTTACTGTAAAAGCAATCCTCAGAACCTGATCAGTACCAAGACATGACAACTCCTTATTTCGGTATTTCGCAAAGGATTTATGAGTTGGCTGAGCCCGGCATTGGACTGAGGGTATTGCAGGTATGGTGAAAAAGTGTGGTTGCGATAATACGCAAGTACCAAAAGAAGATATGTCTTACCACAATGTTCCATCTGTGCTGCCGATCTTCACTTATCCTGGACTGTGGGTTTGGTTTGGTATCTCGGGATCAACTCTGCCGTTATTCCAGCTCGCACCTTCCAAAAACTCTTGAGCTTACCTTGACCCATGATGCCCCTCTCAGAATTACCTAAGATCGAGTTTGCACAAGATAGTGACAGACAGGAAGTAACAGATCAGAGGCCATATCTGTATTGATAAAAGGATAATCCAGTCTATTGGGATAGATTTGTTCCACCAAGATGCCCAAAAGGCTGGGGGAAGGAGGGTAAGAAAGTCAAGGATAAGTGAAGATTGACAACACAGATGGAAGGCTATAGTACAACATAACTTCTTTATCTGATGTTGTCAATCTTCACTTAATCCTTTACTATGAGACAGAGTCCCCAGCTACCTAAATCTTGGGAGGTTTTATGAAAGTATATTTCTGAGCACCATCAAACCAAATGATGCTCATCCCCTTGAGACCAGATCCAGTTTGTAATGAGTAATAAAAGATACGTGGGGAAACCCAAGTAGCCACTGCACAGATATTGTCTACAGAAGCTCTGGAATGAAAACTGCAGAAGAGGCTATTGCTCTTGTAGAATGTGCCTTTACAGGGCCTGGTAGTTGTACTTTCCTTTCTGTATAAATGAATGTTATACAATGCTTAAAGCCATTTAGCCAGAGTAATTTTAGAGACTGGTTTGCCCAAAGTAGCTGAAGAAAAAGAAAAAGTGGATGCAAAAAGCTTTGGTGGAACACTAAAGTGCTTTCAGCTACACTAGTACCCCTCAGCAAAAGTTTCATCCTGTGTCTTGGCCAACCTTCAATCAACCCAAGTAGGAAAGTATTCAAGGTACACCATCACGAGCTTGTACTGTGTCAACAGTGATAAAAAGCACTCTTTATAATGTTAAAAATACACAGAATTCCCAGCTGAGATCAGCGCTTTCGGCTTCTTGAGCCTTCTTCAGATCATGAGGATCTGAAGAAAGCTCAAGAAGCCAAAAGCGCTGCTGTCAGCTGGGAATTTTGTGTTTTTAACATTTTTATTGTTTTTCTTCTAATAAAGAGTGTTTTATCACTGTTGAGACAGTACAAGCTTGTGGTGGTGTTCCTCGAAGACTTTTCTACTTTGCTGTATCGCTTTGGGACATCTTTGGCAGTTGGGGTCGACTGATTTTGTTGTCCAATCAACCCAAGGCTGTTTCATTGCCCTGCACTGAGACCCTGTGTCAGTGGAACACTAAAGTACTTTCAGCTGCACTAGTTCCCCTCAGCAAAAGTTTCATTCTGTGTCTCAGACAACCTCCAATTAACCCAAGGCTGTCTCGTTGCCCTGCACTATGAGACCCTGCCTCGGTGGAACACTAAACTGCTTTCACCTTCACTAGTGTATGTTAGAGTTGTATTTAATCTGTCTAAACTGAAAACTCTTTCCCCTTTCACTGTACGTGTGAACACTACTGGTCTGTCCCCCCACCCCCACCCCCACACACACACTTTTCTCTTCCCAATGTACTCCTAGGTCAATTACTTAAAACTACTTTCTCTTGGAAAATGTTTACCTATGTACTTGCAGCTCATACTTCAATTGCTTTTCCCTGTAGAAGTGGTGGTCCTTTTCACCATACTGTACTAGATTAGTAGCATAAGATTTGTAGTTATTTGGAAGATACAGCACTACACTGACCTGGAACTGACTTAGCTTGGTTTCCCTGTTTTCTTTTTAGCAGGTGGCCTAGTCCAGTTTTTCTGACTCACACCCTTGTATTACTGTGTGTCTACCCTCCTCCCCCACCTTGAACCTGCACAACTCCCTCCCACTCCTGCTTAATTACAGAGGTATCAAAAAAACTGATGTAGAAAGGCACCATCTTCTTACTTAGCTTTTCTGCCTTGCTTCATAGGAATCCCCAGTAGTGTGCTTGCATGTAAGTACTACCTGGTATTGTTTTTGTGATTCTTATTGCTATTTTTGTAAAGTGCATCCTAAGGGGATCCTGCAGTGCTTCGGTAACCACGTTGCCTCCCCAAGAACCAACTTTAAACGTCTATGTACCCTATTGTAAAATAAAAATATATCCTATACCTACCACTGTTGTATATTAACCTGCATGCATTCGCTAGCGGTCTACCATGGAATTTATCTCCCTTTGCTCTCCTAAACTCTTTCTTCCTCCTCTGAGTGCTTGTAGCTTACCATTGTACTTACTCAGTTAGGCCACCAGGTGGCATTGTTTGACCACTACCTATCTTTTAATACAAGCCAAAAGTACTGTAACTGTTCTATTAATTTACCACTGCCCTGTTTTAGCCCTATTAGTACTTACTATTCTACTAAACTGCTACTGCCCTGTTTTCAGCTCCTACCCTGTCAACCCTCTGCATCCTTCTAATTTCACACACACAGTGCCTTATGCCAGTGCCTCCTTGCCTCTGAGCTAGTTCTCAGCTTCACTGATAACTTTTCGCTGGTTTTCGTCCTTCTCCTTGGCTCTACCCACTCTGTTTGCCCTACGGGCTCACTCCGCTCCTCTACCCTGCCCACAATTCCCACCCACCCCCACTACTCCTACTTTTATTTCAACCACTCCTCACCCATTCAAGACAACCATCCAGTCAAAGCCTTCCCCTCTTTACCCCTCCTCCTTTCACCCACAGTCAACCATCCAATCAAAGCCTTTCCCCTCGTTACCCCTCCTCCTTTCACTCACAGTAATTAAATATATCACTCTTTCACTACCCCTACTTTTATTTCAACCAATCCCCACCCATTCAAGACAACCATCCAGTCAAAGCCTTCCCCTCTTTATCCCTCCTCCTTTCACCCACAGTAATTAAATATATCACTCTTTCACTACCCCTACTTTTATTTCAACCAATCCCCACCCATTCAAGACAACCATCCAGTCAAAGCCTTCCCCTCTTTACCCCTCCTCCTTTCACCAACAGTCAACCATCCAATCAAAGCCTTCCCCCCTTTACCCCTCCTCTTTTCACCCACAGTAATTAAATATATCACTTTTTCACTACCCCTCTCACCCCACAGCTCTTTCCAACTACAAATCCTCCCATATTAAACTACCTTTTTCTAACTATGCTTTCCTTACTGTTCCTAACACTCCAAAATCCCCATCTCCCTCCAACTACTCCTAACAACTTTATACCATGCCAGCTCATATATTCCCAATCAGCTTCCACTCTCTACTCCTTACCATACTCCCACACAAAACCATCTCCTCCCTCACACAAATAATCATTTCTTTTCCATCTCCTCCCCTCTGTTTCAGCTCAACCCTCTTGCACCTTTTTAATCCTAAAACTATTTCCACTACTGCTAAGACACTTACTCTTAAACAAATACTAGACCATCCAAAATACCCTAAATCCAAACCAAAACACACTAAAATAACTTCCTTCAATAACCTCATCTTAGCTGGAGACATTCACTCCAAACCTGGACCTAACCCACCCACAAATAACAATTACCCTCCCCCTTCCTCTAACCTTTTATCCCCCTAAAATACTCTTAAATGTTTCACACTCAATGCCCAGAGTCACAACAAAAAAACCACATCAGTTTCAAGCATGGCTAAATCATAACCAACCTGACATTGTAGCCATCTCTGAAACTTGGCTCAAACCCCACATCTCTGACTCTGAAATCCTACCCTCTGGATTTCACACTCTTAGATGTGACCACCCGAAGAAAAAAGGCGGAGACGTTGCATTAATCTATTCCAATCTACTTACCTTAATTCCCCTACTAAACTCCATTCCTAAATTCGCCAATGCAGAACTAACAGTTGGTCTATTAAAAATGAATAATCACAAAAGCCTTTGTATTATCGCCCTTTATATCCCACCCAGAAATAACGTCTCAACCCTTGAAGACAAACTTCAATGGGCCGCAGCTGAAATTAACCTTGAAACTTACATACTAGGCAATGTAAACATTGACTGGAATAAAATCAACAGTCCCATACCCTCCCTGTCCATTAACCTCTTTAACTTTACTCAAGTAACCCACTCCATCACCAGACCCAATAAAACAAATCCCCCAGAATCCACTCAACTGGATCTTAGTCACCCATCCAAATAAAATTACCAACTCTGGCACCATCCCTGACTCTATTAGTGACCATCTCCCAGCTTTCATTTACCATGCAACCACCTCCCATCCACACCAACATCAATATATTCAGACCCGCAACCTTAGTAAATTTGACCCCAAAATATTTTCTATCTCAAACAAATGAATTGGAACACTCTAAAAACCCTTCCACTCGATACAGCCATAGACCACTTTATTCTACTTTCCTAGATGCTCTGAATTCCCTAGCTCCATCAAGGAGAAAAGGAATTAAAACTATAACTGGCCCTTGGCTAACCAAAGAAACAAAGCAAATTGTGCATCAAAGAGACAAATCCTGGAAGCTTTGCCAAAAGAATACATTTTCTGAAACCCTTCTCCAATATACAAAGCTCCATAACTTTGCAAAAAAACAAATCTTAAAAGACAAACAATCCTACTACACTAAGCACCAGTCCACCCATCTCCAAAACCCTAGACTTTTTGGAACTCCATAAACTCACTCCTCAAACCAGGCTCCAAAAATAACCACTGTCCGGACCCAAGTAAATCTGACCTCTAATTAGCCTCACTATTCAAATCTTTCTTTATAGAGTCAATATCGGACCTAACGAAAACTTTTCCCAACAACAACCCATCTCTCTTACATTCCACCTCATCTAAGTCCCCAAATAATTTCCCCCCTATGTTTGAGCTTAAACCCGTCTCCACTAACTGCATAAAAAGACTTCTATCCAAACTTAAACCCTGCTGCAATGCACCTGACAAAATCCCCTCTTCCTTTCTCAAGTCTGCTGCTGATGGTATAGCTCTCCCAATTAGTATCCTAATTAATAAATCCATAAAGGAATCCTATTGTCCCTATACTCTGGCATTCCACCTTTATTCTTCCTCTCCACAAGGGAGGCAAAAACACTAGCATTTTAAACTTCTGCACTATAGCTCTTCTCTTTCTAATCTCCAAAATCCTAGAAAAATGCAGCCACCTCCAACTTTTGCCTTTTCTGACTAAAAAACAACTTCTTACCCCTACCCAACATGGCTTCCGACCAGGACATAGCATCATAACAACTCTACTCTCATTCTTAGAAACTATCAATCAAGCCAGAGATTCTGAAAACTTAGTATCCACAGTGCTCCTAGATCTCTCTAAAGCATTTGATACCGTTTCCTATAAGCACCTTCTAAGTCACCTCTTAATCCTAAATCTCTCCCAAAATACTCTTTCCTGGTTCTCAAGCTATCTGTCAGACAGCTCTCGGGCTGTGAAATGGAAAAAAGGCACCTCACCTTTCTTACCCACCCCTACCGGAGTATCACAAGGGTCTATCCTCGGACCAATGCTGTTTAATATCTTTATCAATAACTTTCACTCTGCTATTCCTAATGCCAAAGTCATCCAACATGTTGATGACTCTACACTTGTCTGCTCTGCACTCCTATCTAAAACTCAGACTTCCTTCTCAACTACTGAGATCTGGATGAGCCAAAATCACCTTTCTCTCAATGTTAACAAATCTAAAATACTACTATTCACACCCTCAAAATATTTCTCTTTTGATAAAAATTCCTTCCAAGTCCTTCTCTGATCGAAGTTGTTCCCTTTGACAAACTACTCTGTGTAACTATAGACGAACACCTCAAGTTCGACATCCATATTCAGCAAAATATAAAGAAAGCCCATCAAAAACTAGATATGCTATATAGGAACAACCACTTCCTCTCTACATCTACCAGGCATACTCTGGCCTCCCCCTTACTACTTTCTGTACAGCACCTTGCTACTCACGAATGTATCTTCTTCCATCACTTCCAAATTTGAAAGCTATTATAACAAAATTTCTAAACTTGCCACCAAAGCCAAACATTCCATTCATCAGTGTTACCCTCCAATCTCTCAAATGGCTAGAATTCACAAATTACCTGGACTTCCTCCAGCTCACTACAGCACACAGACTAATATTTAATCCAGCCATATGCCCCGCTCTAACCAACATCCTTCTCCCATACACCCCAAATAGAACTCGTAGATTTGAACACCAAAACCTAATTACTGTCCACAAACTTAAAGTCCTGCTGGACTTCTCCTTAGGAAAAAAATGGAACTCTCTCCCTTCCACACTAAGGACAATGTCAAACACAAACAACTTTAAAAAGTACAGTTGTGTACACTTGCCATAAATGTAGATGTTCGAGTGTATTCACTGTTGCAGTCATCACCTGTGGGTTATCCCTGCTGTGGTAGCTCTCAGCCAGCCCGAATACCACAGTCAATGTTTTTGTGTGCCAGCTGCTGTCGCCTGTAGTCTGATGTCAGGATGTCAGTACTATAAAGCAAAGCAGCCAATGTCATTACATCAGATTTTCTTGCCCTAACCCATCAGAAGCACAAGGGAAAAGAGGGAAGTGGTCCTGGTGGCTAACAGCCACCTTGGGAAGCATGTGTCCCTCTAGGGGAAGATGTGAAATGGGGGATGGAGGGAGGGAAACCAAGACTGCAACAAGTGAATAAAGATGAACATCTACATTTATGGTAAGTGTACACAAAGTACAGTTTTGTACCTACCATAAATGTAGATGTTAGAGTGTTCACCCTGCTGCAGTCATCACACTTGGGTTATCCTGCCGTCAGGCGGTCCCGCAGTCGGCCCGAATTCCAAAGTCTTGGTCCGGCATCGGTTGCTGTCGCTCCTTCCCTGACGTCAGTGCGCCAGGGGTATATAAGAGGCATCCAACGCCATTTTCTTCAGTTTTTCTTGCCCCAGATGTCAGGTGCCCCCAATAGGTAGGCAAAATATATATATATATATATATATATATATATATATATATATATATATATATATATCGCTATATAAAAATAAAACAAAACCCTTAGGTACAAGCAAATACACCACAGAGGTAGTATAGGACTGAGTGGTAGAGATAAGTTTAACTAATTCAGAGGGGATGGAGGGAGGGTAACCTGGACTGCAGCAGGGTGGACACTCGAACATCTACATTTATGGTAGGTACAAAACTGTACTATGTTCATCGTGTTACCCTGCTGCAGTCATCACACTTGGGTTGAATCCCAAAGCTAAGGATGGGAGGTGGAGTCAGACAGGGTTAGAAGATGCTAGTAAGCCCTGCAAAACTGCAGTGGCAAAACCAGCTCTAGTCTTAGAGTATAGAGGTAAGTGATAGTGTTTGGTGAAGGTGTGCACTGAACTCCAAGTAGTAGCTTCCAGAATACCCTTGGTTGGCACTCCCCTGAGAAAGGCTGCTGATGTAGCTGTAGCCCTGGTGGAGTGGGACCTAATGTTAGCAGGTACTGGTTTCCCATGATGTGTGTAACAGAAACGTATGCAATGCCCTATCCATTTTGAAATGGTCTGTTTTGAGAAAGCTTTTCCTTGTGATTCTGTAGCATAGGCTACAAAAAGCTGGTCAGTTTCTCTGAAAGCCTTAGTTTTATCCAAGTAGTAATGTAATTGCCTGTGAATGTCCAAAGAGTGCAGGAGTCTTTCTCCTTTGTTCTGGGGATTTGGGAAGAAAGTGGGCAAGTGAATGGTTTGGTTTAGGGCCACACTGGATACCACCTTTGGCATAAAGGGAAGGATTCATTTGTAGAGAGACTCTGTCTTGATGAAAAATGATGAAAGGTTCCACTGCCATTAGTGCCTGTAGCTCTGAGACTCTTCTAGCTGAGGTTATTGCTAGTAGTAGGGCAGTTTTCCACGAAAGAAATTTTAAATCAGCAGAAAAAGCTGGTTCAAAGGGCGGTAGTGTAAGTTTTTCCAGAACAAAGTTGAGATCCCAAGTAGGTGTTGGAGCTCTCCTTGGCGGTCTTAAGTTCTTAGCCCCACTGAGGAACTGTCTCAGGAGTGGATGTGAGAATAAAGGAGGATCCGTGCTGTAATGAGCTGAAATTGCTGAGGCGTGGATCTTAATGGATGAAAAGGAAAGTCCTTTGTGTAACATCTCAGTTAAATATTGTAGAATCTGAGGGATGTTTGGATCAAGGGGGTTTAGGCCTTTAGCCTGGTTCCAGGCGCAAAATCTTTTCCATTTGTCTGAACAGGTTTTCCTAGTGCTGGGTCTCCTGGCCTCCAGAATGACATCCATAACAGCTTTGGATAAAGGTGTTGGCTGGTTGTTTAGGTAATTTGCCATGCAGCCAGGTTTAAAGTTTTGAGCTGGCTGTGTAGAATCTGATGATCTCGCTGGGTGAGCAGGTAAGGAATTTGTGGCAAAATCCATGGTGGGCCGTGGGCCATGTTCCTTAAAATTGGGTACCAATGTTGGCGTGGCCAGTCTGGTGCAACGAGTATCATTTGTGGTCTGTCTAATCTGACTTTCAGCAGTACCTTTGCTAGAAGAGGTGGTGGAGGGAAGGCACACACTGTTAATGTTTTCCAACTGAATGAGAGGGCGTCCACTTTCCAAGCTAGTGGGTGGAAGGTCCTTGTGCAAAATTTTTGAAGTTGGTGGTTGTGGGGGCTTGCAAACAGATCTATGTCTGGGCGTCCCCATTTTTGAGTTATCATTGCAAATACTTGTGGATCTAGTTTCCATTCGTGTGGCTCCATGATATTTCTGCTTAGGTCGTCTGCCAATGTGTTTTTCTGTCCTGGCAGGAATTGTGCTTGTAATTGAACCTGGTAAGACAGTGCAGTGTTCCACAAGGTCAATGCTTGCCTGCATAGAGGGTAGGAATGTGTGCCCCCTTGCTTATTTATGTACCACATGACTGTGGTATTGTCCTTCTTTATTATTAGTTGCCCTGGGTGTAGAAGGTCCTTGAAAGCTGTTAGGGCATTCTGTACTGCTAGCATTTCTTTTTGATTGATATGCAGATATGATCTGTAGTCCATTTGCCCTGAATGCACTGCCCTGCCATGTGTGCTCCCCAGGCATAGTCCGATGCATCTGTTGTCATAGTTTGCCTGGCTGTGGGTAAGGTGAAAGGCTGATCCTTGTTGAGGTGACATGCCTGTGCCCACCATAGAAACTCCTGTTGAAGGCAGGGAATGAGTGGTATCATTGTTTCCAAGCTGTGGCTGTGCTGAGTCGATACACTTTTCAGGTACCACTGTAATTTCCTCATATGCAGTTTTGCAAATGGTATTAGTAGTATGCAAGATGCCATGAATCCCAAGGCCTGCAGAATTTTTCTTGCAGGGAGTTGGGTCTTTGTTGCCATTATTTTGAAATATTGAAACAGCTGTCGTTGTTTGTCTGGCGTGAGATAAGCCATCTGGGCAGTTGTATTCAAGCTGGCACCCAGGAATATTATGTTTTGTGAGGGCACTAGTTTTGATTTATTTTCATTTACTGTGTACCCTAGGCAACTTAGAAGGAGTTTGACAAATGCCAGATGCTTTAAAAGAATGTCTTTGTTTTCTGCTTGAATAAGGCAGTCGTCCCGGTATGGGTATATTTGAATTCCTCTTTGTCTGCAGTATGCAATTACTGGTGCCAGGCATTTTGTGAAGACCCTGGGCACAGTAGATAAGCCAAAGGGCAGTGCAGAGAACTGGTAATGCTTTGAACCTGCAATGAAGCGGAGGTATCTTCTGCAAATTTGTCTGATAGGGACATGCAGGTATGCCTCCTTGAGGTCCAAAGTGACTAGCCAAGCATTCTTGCCCATCATGTTTAGAAGCTGCTGTAGTGTTAGCATCTTGAATTTTTGTACTTGCAGATAGGTGTTCAGAATTGAAAGATCCAGAATGGGTCTCCCCTGCCTTGTCCTTTCTTGGGACTAGGAAGAGTCTTGAGTAAAATCCTTGTCCTTGCTCCTGTGTAGGTACCTGTTGAATGGCTCTCATGTTCATAAAAACAGCCTGCATTTAAACTGGAACCTGTGCACTGAGAGAGAGCCTTACAAGACTATCTGCAAATATATAGAGCTGAGTATATTTTTCTGTATTATTCTGTATTATAGAGCTAAATTGTTGCTTAGATATCTGTTGTCTTACTCTTCTGCAAATATACAGAGATCAGTATATATTTTCTGGTTTTATAATTTGCACTGTGATTCCTCACATCTCTGTTGAAACTGTCTCCCCCCCCCTCCCTATTCTTGGTTGTAGTTTAAATTTGGTGGCTTTTGCACTGCCCGCCCCACTGTAGATTTGATCTAGGACACTCCCCCAGCCCCATCTCTTTAATGCATTCTACCTAATAAACCCTTCCTGCACTTGCTTTTAGTCCTTTTTAATTTAATTACATTTTTTCAAACTGTGTGTGGACTAATATTGCTACATACTCAAGTGTGCCAGCTTGCACTGCATGTGAATTGTTTTTACTACTGTTTTTGCTACTTTTCTGAAAAAAAAAATTGTAAGCCTGTTTCCTACCTTTCCTGTAATTAGTGTTCCAGATACAGATTTGCTGTATCCAGGACTGTTTGTAAGCTTCTGAGCCCCCCAAGCCTTTCTGTGTTGGAAGGAAGCCTTCTAGCTTATCAGTGGGAGTGGCAAGCATTAGGTAACCTGTCTACCACATGAAGAGTGGTTCTGGCCCAGAATGTGTGGTTATTGGCCGTTTGGGCGGTCTTCCATCTCTCTCAACTTTCTGATTTGAAGGCCTGCATTTGCACTTGTTTCTGTCCTGTAACTCCTGGGCCAATCTCATTTGCTCACTCAAAAAAAAAAAAAAAAAATGTATCTGCTTTTACTGTATTTGTGTTTCTTCCTACTTTATTTTGCTTTTGCGTCATCTTAATAGTACTCAACTGTATTTATTACTGCTTAGTGTAACTCATTCTAAGCCTTTAAGATTAAGCACTTGGGCTTCAAACCAGTTGTTTTACATTAAGAATGTTTGTGGTCTGCACTGTAGTGGCAGAACAGGTAGCTTACATCCTTCTAAGTTGGGAACTGCTGATGGAGGGCTCAGTGTCTGTTATTCTAAAAGTGAATTAATTCTGGTTTAAGCACTTGGGCTTCAGGCCAGTTATTTTACAATAAGAGGGTTCGTGGTCTGCACTCTTGTGGGAGGAGAGGCTGGACTGTGCCCTTCTGAGCTGGGAATTTCTGGTTAAAGGCTTATAGTGCCTGCATATTTGAACTGCTTCTTACTGAAATTGGTACACCTTGTTTGCTGTAGCATAGACTAGATCCAAGCCTGCTGAATCTAGCTTTGTTTGTATAACTTGAGCACTAATCCAGGCATTCTTTGACGTATTCAATTGTATTTATTACTGCTTGGTAATAACTTGATTAAAGTGTAGCTATCATTCTAAGTCTTTTGGATTAAGCACTTGGGCTTCAGACCAGTTGTTTTACATTAGGAAGGTTTGTGGCCTGCACTGTGGTGGCAGGACAGGTAGCTTACACCCTTCTAAGTTGGGAACTGCTGATTGAGGGCTCAGTGTCTGTTATTCTAAAAGTGTATTAGTTCTGGTTTAAGCACTTGGGCTTCAGGCCAGTTATTTTACATTAAGAAGGTTCGTGGTCTGCACTCTTGTGGGAGGAGAGGCTGGATTCTGCCCTTCTGAGCTGGGAATTTCTGGTTAAAGACTTATAGTTCCTGCATATTTGAACTGTTTCTTACTGAAATTGGAACACCTTGTTTGCTGTAGCATAGACTAGATCCAGGCCTGCTGAATCTAGCTTTGTTTGCATGCTTGTTGTTTGTTTGCTTGTTATTTCCCTGAAACGCTAATTCCACCTAAAACACGGCTTTTCAGCGCTTCTGTGGATCCCTAGTGATATTTGCATTGCTTACTGTACTTATTTCCTTGTTTCACTTGAAAGAAAGTTACTGTTTGTCATTTTTGCATTTAAGTTACCTGTAACACATTGCATTTAAGTTACCTGGCAATTATACAAGTCAGCACTAAAAATTTAAAAGCACTACACCCTCACAAACTCCCCTTGAGTACCTTGTTCCCCAATGGCCTTTTTTTCAATTATAAAGGAATTTCCAATACTATTCTAGCATGTCCAAAGGTCAGTTGTCAATCTCCTCTCCGGTCTAGCTGGTGAATCTGGGAATCTTGAGGCAATGTTACAACTGCCTCATGTACACAGACAACCCTCTCCTCCTCCCAACAAATTCCAACACATGTGAGAGATGCAACCATATAGCCAAACTGGAAGCTAAGCTCTCTCAACTTAATACTGGCATAACCAGTCAGGAGGAGAAGGAAACCCCACTCACTACAATTCCAGTCTCACATAGACATACCACGACAGCAAATCAAACACATAAACACACAAAAACATACTCGGAGGCTCTAAATACAAATCTGCCTAAGCAGCAGAGACCTCCAAAGCAGACACCCAAGCAACCGCTACCCCAAAACAAAACACGTGCAACACATAGCTCACAAAGCCAGTGTGCCGAACAGTCACAGCCCTTAAGGCTAAACAACACACCTGATACACTTGTAATAGGTGACTCTATCGTCAGGCACACTGACGTCCCGCTCACCAGGCTGAAAAAGGAGAAGGTCACGGTGAGCTGCCTGTCGGGCGCTAGGATCCGCCACATAACACAAGCACTCAGGTCACTCCAAGGCAAGTACAAATATGACTCGGTCATTGTCCATGCTGGTGTGAATGACCTGAGACTTACCTCCCTGGACTACATGAAAAGCGAAACAGAGGAGCTCTCTGAGCATGTAGCCCAGGCCGGTATGACCCTGACCTCGAGTAGCATCTTACCCTCACCAAGAATGATGCCACAATATGAAGACAAGATGATCAATTTCAACAATTGGCTGAAGTATTGGTGTCATTCAAAGGGGATCCAATGCCGGTCAGCCTGGGATGACATGCTCGACAAGCCACAATGCTTTGCTAGGGACGGCTTGCACCTGTCACCACTGGGCTTTCGGATATTGGCAAAGGCTCTTGCTTCCCCCATAGTGCCTTTTTTAGGCAAGGCTCAAAAGACAAACCCACCTCCATAGGTATCACAAGGGATAAGAAACTAAGAGTAATGCTACTCAACGCCAGAAGTTTAAACCTCAAGATGCACACGAAACTCTCCTTAGCATGGAGAACATCGATATCTGTGCAGTAACAGAAACCTGGTTCAAGGCTCCCGAGAGCACCCCAGCACTACCAGGTTATACCTCATACCATGCTTTTCGGCCCCAAAACTTGGACCGAACCACAAAAGGAGGGGGAGTATCAATATTCGTCAAAGATACCCACACCTCCAGGTTGGTGGCACAGCACGAAGCATCAGAGACTATCCATGTGCAACTAACAGTGGGTAAAACTGCCTTCCAGTTTATAGCCTGCTACAGACCACCCTCCTAAACCCAGGAACCCCACTCGGCCTTCCTGAGAACACTGTAAAATATAAAGGGCTCTCCAAACACCATTATATTGGGCGACTTCAACTACCCAAACATAGACTGGGAGCATTACTCTAGCTCCAACACCCTAGCCCAAAGGTTCCTAGAATTTATAAACTCAAATGCTATGGAACAACTTGTTACCACTCCCACAAGAGGGGAAAACATGCTGGACCTGATCATCACCAACATGGGGACTCTATGCTCCAGAACAGAAGTGTATCCCTCACTGGTAAGATCAGACCATAAACTAATCTCACTGGATATTCACATCCCGACCCACCCCCTGCCCAGAAAACCACAGTGAAAAACTTCTCTAAAGCAAATTTCACACTCCTCAAAACCGAGGTGGAATCCTTCAAAGCCCCCGAGCCTGTGGAAAATATGGCCCAGACCGCAGAATCCTTTATAAACGCATTCTATGAACACCTTCAGGAATGCATGGATCATGCAATCCCATATAAAACCAAGACCCAATCCTGCAAAGGCAGACGTCCTGTCTGGTGGACCCCAGCCATAAACAAATTATACAATAGAAGGAGGAAGCTACTACATTATAGAGCAAAATCCCAAAAAGTGAAGGCATCTCTGATCAGTATTAGCAAAAACTACGGGCACTCATAAAATCGTCTAAGGCCAGCTTCGAGAGAAATATTGCACAGGACACTAAGGATAATCACAAGGCTTTCTTTAGTTATGTTAGGAACCTGGGTGGGAATTCCCAGATATGCTCAGAATTAGCCCAAAATGACAAAAAATACATCAAACCCACAGACATTGCCAACATCCTAGCTGACAGGTTCAGTGCAAACCCCCCCCCCCCACCAAAAGGGCAAATATCTATCCCAGCAGAGTGCTGCCCCCCTGACATCTCAGATGCTCAGGTAAGAGCCGCCCTCTCCAAAGCAAAAAACACAGCATCAATGGAACCAGATGGTGTCCCGGGCTGCGTCCTACATGAACTCCAAGAAGAGCTAAACCAAAACATAAAACTACTGTTCAATCTCAGCCTTACTACAGAATATGTACCCAAAGAGTGGCGTACAGCAACAGTGGTCCCTCTCCACAAAGGTGGTGCCTCAACAGATCCTGGAAACTATCGCCCCATAAGCCTGACTAGCTTGGTCTGTAAAGCTATGGAAAGGATCATCATGGACCTCATAAATAAAGATATTGGGGACCTACAGACACCGGATCCTACCCAGTTTGGCTTTGTTAAGGACAGATCCTGCCTCTTAAACCTGGTCGATTTCTTTGAAACAGTCACCAAGGCCATTGACGAGGAGAAGGTGCTCCACTCCACACAGCCTACCTGGACCTCGCAAAAGCCTTCGATACAATACCCCACTCGGGCATTATAGATAAGCTCACCAGCTTAAATATAAACCCCTATGTCACTAGATGGGTTGCAAATTGGCTCAAGGACAGAACCCACATGGTTAGAATTGCTGGAGCCATGTCAGACTCCAAACCAGTTACAAGTGGCATCCCACAAGGCTCAGTCCTGGGACCTCTATTGTTCGGTATATATTTCTCGGAGGTATAGGCCAACACGGAAGGACTGTGGCTGACCAAGTTCGCAGATGACTGCAAACTGGCCATAATCGACTCTCCAGCCGACAGAAGCATCCTCCAAAAGGGCCTCATAGAAACAGACAACTGGTGCCAGAGCCATGGCCTCAAGCTAAACGCCAAAAAGTGTATAGTCATCCCCTTTGGCAAAAACAAAGTGCCCACAAATTACCACATAGGTGGTAATCCATTAAGTACAGAAGAAGTAATTAGGGACCTGGGGACCCAAGTTGATAGCAATCTCTCATTTGACAACCACGTGGCCAAAGTGGTTAGAAAAACATTTTATATAGCCCACCTAATCATGAAGGGATTCACGTCTAGATCAGGGGAGGTCATCGTGCCTCTTTAATCATCCCTCATCAGGCCCATAATTGAGTACAATGCCCCTTTTGGGATGTACCTTACCAGACACCTGCAGCAACTTGAAAAACCCCAAAAGTACCTCACCAAGAGGATCAAAGGGCTCAAACAGATGCCATATGCTGCCCGGTTAAAGAAACTCCAGCTCTACTCAGTGGCATACCACCTGCTCAGAGGCGATCTGTGCCTGACGTATAAAGCCATGTCCAACCTGGAATTAATGGACATGCTGCACCTCAGAAAATCCAAATCCCATCGAGCTATGCGCTCGAGAGACTTGAACCTCAGCACTGAAATAAATAGGACATGCTGGAAGGACAGATTCATAACCCAGAGGCTCCCTTCACTCTGGAATAAAATCCCAGTCCAGGTTAGGCAGAGTCCCTCATTGACTCTCTTCAAGAGGAATCTTGATGAGTGGATGGGAGATCGTAGGTTTAGCCCGGGTATCACTTCTGTGTCACTGTTAGACAGAGGCACAGTATACTAACCTCGAAAAAGGGCATAGCAAAATTAATTTAAAATGGATGGCGAAAGCCAAACACACTCTGGCTAGGCTTATAAATGCTCTAGGCCAGATAGCCTAGTATGAACCTATGAGAGCTGTAATTGGTTTTTGTGCCTCTGCCCATTGATTTGGTGGCAGGTTTGGCATTCCTTTGTTCCTTGGTAAGGTATGAAAGTGGAATCTGTATCCTTGAGAGACAATGTTTAGAACCCATTTGTCTTTTGTGAAGATGTGCCAGTTGTCTGCAAAAAATGCTAGTTTTCCTCCCAAGGGAGTTGCCAGGAGAGATTTGCTTGGTAGTTTGAGGATAGAGTCATTGTGTCTGCCTACTGCTAGCTTGGGGCCTGTCTTCTCCTCCTTTCTGGGTAGCAGTACCCCATTGGCGAGGTTTGTAAGGGCCCTGTGACTGACCTCTGCCCCTTGGGCATCTGTATTTGCCCCTCTGTGATCTGTCTGAAGCTGGAAAGGACCAGTTTTTTGTTGGCCAATTTCTGCTGAATCGAGGGGGTTGTACATGCAAAAAATCCTTGACCGTTTGCATAGACTTTGCCTTATCCTCCATTTTCTTTAAAACCTCTTCTGCTTTGACACCAAATAATACATCCTGTTGTAAAGGTGCATCCAATAATTTTGCTTTAACATGGTCAGGGAGGGTTTGTTCTTTTAACCAAGCATGCCTACATATGTAACAGCTGCTCTACAAGAAGCTTCCAATGAGTCAAATCCGCATTGTAAAGTATGTTTGCCTACCTGTTCAGCTGCATGCAACAGATCCTACATTTCTTTGAATTCAGGCAGTTCTGAATTTGTGCTAATTTTTTGTTTTAACTGAGACATCAGAAATTGTTGATATTTCAACATGTGAAACTGGCAATTTAATGCTCTTATAGCCAGAGGAGCTGAGGTGTATATTTTC
Organism: Protopterus annectens; assembly: GCF_019279795.1. Taxonomy (NCBI): domain Eukaryota; kingdom Metazoa; phylum Chordata; order Ceratodontiformes; family Protopteridae; genus Protopterus; species Protopterus annectens. The sequence goes on along the minus strand of NC_056748.1, from coordinate 807,524,212 downwards.
TTTCCCCATCTATCTAGGGTTCTGGAATCCCTTTCAGAGGGCACAGGATTTTAGCCATAGAAGCTTTTGCTCCCTTAGGACCCTGGGAAATTGTTTCTGGGTCAGCTACAGGGCTTTTATAAAGGAATTTGTGTGAGTCAGGTACTCTGTAGTATCTTGTCTGGTTTGGCTGGAGCAGGAGGAAGAGAGTCTGGATTTAAACTAGACTCCAAGTAAACATCATCCATAATATCCAGAACAGGAGGGATAGCAAGAGGTCTGTGCTGGGGTAGTAAAAGGAACTCTCGGAGCCTTTTCTTAGAATCTGAGTAATCCTGGCCTTCCCAGTGGAAATGTTCCCTCATGGTATGTAAAGTTTCCCCAAAAGAGTAGTCTTCAGGGGGAGATGCTGAGGGAATAGAGTCCTCAGCATCAGAATCTTCATAAGGTGGAAAAGTGTAATCCTGTTCCTCAGAAGAATATGAGGAGAGAGAAATCTGGTCAGAGGATGCATAATCCTCCTCATGTCTAGGTCCTTTATCAGGAGAGGGATGGGAAGCCCTGATAAGGGTAATCAAATCTTCAGCCATCTTAAGCATCTGTTTCCTAGGCATGGGGCCTTGAACTGTAGACTGATGTACAGTTTTCTTTGGTTTTAAAGGAGTTTTAAGTTTAGCATAAGATTTAATGGTGAGTGTAGTCGGTCTGAAGACACCTTCAAAAACCGAAGGTGTTTCCGTTGCACCAATGTCTAGTTCTGCTCCGGTGTCGGTAGAAGGCTGTGTCGGCCTAGTCCATTCCACATGGGAATCTGCAGCTGTCTGGGGTTCCAGCTCTGCAGTCGTCAGGGGCTGCGTAGGCGCCTCACTGAAAACCGGAGAACCGGCGACAGGCCCAGCTGAGGCCTCAGTGTCTGGCTTATTCCCAGGCTGCCTGCCCTTATCCTTACGTTTTTTATGAGTGGCGGTCGTCGGCTGCTCCGATGGCATGATATAATTAAATTTCCTACCAAAGTAATGCCGTGCGAAGTCAAAACGGCGTTTGATAATTCGTTTATTAAACCTAGCACAAAACCGACAACCTGTGACGTCGTGGTCTGGGCCTAGGCAAGGAATACAACAGGAATGGAAGTCCTTATGAGGTATTTGCTTCCCACAAGAAATGCAATTGTTAACTTTTTCTGACATCGGACAGAGGCAAGAAAATGTTCCCCAACGGGGTACTTAGCTTTATTGAAGACTTCGGACTGAAATTCAAATCGAAAATCTCAGGTGTCGGCCGACCGGCACTTGCAAACTGCTTCAGGCACCACGCGGCAAGAAAGACTGAAGAAAATGGTGTCAGATGCCTCTTATATACCCCTGGTGCACTGATGTCAGGGAAGGAGCGACAGCAACTGACGCCAGACCAAGACTTTGGAATTCGGGCCGACTGCGGGACAACCTGACGGCAGGATAACCCAAGTGTGATGACTGCAGCAGGGTAACACGATGAACATCTGTACTATGTTCTTCATGTTTTACTGTTGCAGTCATCACCTGTGGGAGGATTCCCAAAGCTGAGGTAAAGGGTGGAAGGATAGGTAGAGTCCTAGGTATGGGTCAGGAGGCCCTGCAGAACTGCAGAGGCAAACCCTGCCCTAGACTTAGAAAAGAGAGGTAGGTGATAATGCTTTGTAAAGGTATGGACAGAGGTCCAGGTGGCCGCTTCCAATATGTCCCTGGTAGGTACTCCTCTGAGGAAGGCAGTGGAAGTGGAGATTGCCCTAGTGGAGTGGGTATGGACTGACTTAGGGATGGGTTTCCCATGTAGTCTGTAGCAAAAATGGATACAGTGTGAAATCCATTTGGAAATAGTTTGTTTGGAGATGGGCTTCCCCTCTGCTCCTGGGGCAAAGTTTACAAGAAGCTGGTCAGTATTTCTGAATGGCTAAGTGCGATCCAGATAGTATCCGAGTTGTCTGTGCACGTCTAGTGAGTGTAGAATTCTTTCCCCCTTGTTTTGAGAGTTGGGAAAGAAGGTGGGAAGGTATATGGCCTGGTTAAGGGTCACATCAGATACCACCTTGGGCATAAAGGAGGGATTAGTCCTCAGGGAGAGACTGTCTGCATGGAAAATTATGAAGGGCTCGACAGCCATGAGACCTTGAAGTTTTGAGACCCTTCTGGCTGAGGTGATAACTAGTAGGAAAGCAGTCTTCCAGGAGAGGTATTTCAATTCTGTTGAAGCAGCAAGTTCAAAAGGAGGCAAGGTTAGTTTCTCTAACATGTAATTCAGATCCCAGGGTGGAGAAGAAGGTCTTCTGGGAGGCCTGATATTAGATGCCCCTCTGAGGAATTGCTTAATCAAAGGATGAGAGAAGAGGGGTGGGTCTGAGTCATAATGAGCAGAGATGGCCGAGGCATGGATTTTAGTAGAGGAGAAGGACAGGCCACTATTGAGCAACTCTGCTAAGTAATCCAAGACGAGAGGGATGGAAGGTTGAGAGGTACTGCCCCCTTTTGATTGTTTCCAGGAGCAGAATCTTTTCCATTTTCCTGCATAAGATTTTCTAGTGCTGGGCCTTCTGGCCTCTGTGATGATGTCCAGGACCGGTTTGCTTAACAGTGACTTCTTGTTAGTTTTTAGTGTATGAGCCATGCTGAAAGTTTGAGAGTCTGTAGATCTGGGTGCAGTACCTTCCCCCCTCTCCTAGGTCAAGAGGTCTGACCTTAGGGGAAGCAGCGTCGGGGGCTGTAAAGTCAGACTGCATAGTAAGGGGTAGCAATGCTGTCTGGGCCAATCTGGAGCGATGAAGATGGCCTTTGGCCTTTCCTCTCTTATTTTGATCAGAGGGCAGAGGAGGGTATGCGTACACAAAGAGGGAGCTCCAGGGGAAGGTCAAGGCATCCACCTTCCATGCTAGGAGGTGATGCTCCCTGGTAAAAACGTGGGCAGCTGGTGGCTGAAGTGCAAAGCAAAGAGGTCCACCTCTGGGTCCCCCACTCCTGGGTGATTTGCAGAAATATTTCTCTATGGAGCTGCCATTCATGGGGGTCCAGTATGTTTCTGCTTAGGTAGTCTGCCAGTGTGTTGTTGATCCCTGGTAAGTATTGGGCAGTTAGGTATAGCTCCATGGAAGTGGCTGTAAGCCACAGACTCATGGCTAACCGGCACAGGGGGTGAAGATTGGGTGCCCCACCCCTGCTTGTTGATTTACTACATTACTGTGGTGTTGTCTGTTTTTACAAGGATGACCCCTGGCCTGAGATGGGGTTGGAAGGAAGTCAGAGCGTTTTGCACTGCCATCATTTCTTTCTGGTTGATGTGCAAGTGAAGTTGCTGGGCATTCCAGAGGCCTTGGGTACACCTGCCTGCTAGGTGAGCACCCCAAGCTATATCTGAGGCATCGGTGGTGACTGTCTAGCTGGAAGGGCGGAGGATGAAGGGAAGACCCTTGTTCATGGCACAGGCCTCTTCCCACCAAAGAAATTCATCCCTTATGCAAGGGATCAGTGGGAGAGTGGTCTCTAGGGACTGAGAGTGCTGATACTAAAGGTTCTTTAAGTACCACTGAAGCTTTCTCATGTGAAGCCTGGCGAGAAGGATGCAAGATGACATGTATCCCAGGGCTTGCAGGAACTTCCTTGCAGTGAGGTGACTTCTAGAAGTCAGCTGGGTGAAGTAGAGAGGCAGGAAGCTCTGCTTTTCTGGGGATAGGAAGAGCATTAGGGTTGCTGTCTCTAGCACATCTCCCAGTAAATCAATTTTCCTGGTGGATTTTGCTTTGATGGTTCTCGTTGATGGTGAACCCCAGGGAAGTTAGGAGTTTTTTGACCAAGAGAAGATCTTAGAGCAACTTTTCTTTGCTGTTCGCCTGAATGAGGCAGTCATCCAGGTAAGGGTAAATCTGTATATTTCTGTCTGAAGAATGCTATAGCCAGGGCCTAGCATTTGGTGAATACACTGGGAGCAGTAGATAAGCCAAAGGGCAGTGCAGAGAACTGAAAGTGCTGACTGCCTGCTCTGAAGCGCAGGAATTTTATGCACGATTCCCTGATGGGGATGTGGAGGTAGGCATCCTTTAGGTCTAGTGTCACCAGCCAGGCATTTTGTGTGAGCATAGGCAGGAGCTGCTGCAAGGTTAGCATTTTGATTCTGGGAACCACCAAGGAGGTGTTCAGTTTGGATAGCTCCAGGATGGGGTGCCAAGTGCCCTCTTTTCTGGGAACAAGGACTAGTCTGGAGTGGAAACCTTTTCCTGTTTAATCCGGAGGGACAGGTTCTACTGCCCCCTGGGATATTAGTGTTTTTACCTGTTTTACTGCCTCTGCCCACTAGTTTGGGGGGAGGTCTGGGTACCCTCTTGGAACTGGGAGTTCGCTGAAGGAGAATATGTATCCCTGAGAAATGATTTTTAATACCCATTGGTCCTTGGTTATAGAGACCCAATTGTCCTTGAAGAGGGTGAGCCTTCCTCCTAGTTTTAGATGAGTGAAAGGAGGGCAGAGAGGGGCGGGAGAGTCACTGTGAGTGTTTACCATAGATGCCTGGCTTAGAATTCCCTGCCTTAGAGGTGGAAATGGTCCATTGTTTGCTTCTTTGCTGGCCCTGGCATAGGGGCCTGGATGTCCTGTCCCTGCGGGGCTTACTTTGGCCCTGTCTGCTGGGTGCAGGAAAGGCCCAGTGCTTAGAGGGGAAGTTCCTGCTGAATCTGGGCGGTTGAACTTGAAAGAAATCTATTACTGTTTGCTTCTTTGCTGGCCCTGGGATAGGGGCCTGGATGTCCTGTCCCTGCGTGGCTTACTTTGGCACTGTCAGCTGGGTGCAGGGAAGGCCCAGTACTTAGAGGAGAAGTTCCTGCCGAATCTGGGCAGTTGAACTTATCTAGGGGTGCATCAATAAGTTTAAGACTTGAAATGATCAGGGAGAGGTTGTTCCTTCAGCCATGCTTGTCTTCTAACAGAACCTGTCACTGCTGCCCTGCTAAAGGCTTCTAGGGCTTCATATCCACATTGTAATGAGTACTTGGCCACTTGACAAGCAGAGTGTAGTAATTCTGCCAGCTCTTTTGAGATGGCACCATCAGGAGAGGTAGCAATATTCTGTTTTAATTGTTCCAAAGTGTGTTGTTGATATTTTAACATACGGAACTGACAATTGAGTGCTCTGATAGCTAAGGTTGGAGAGGTGTATACTTTCTTACTTCAGCTGTCCAGAGCTCTGGAGTCTGTCAGAAGGAACAGGATTCTTGGCAGAACTCCTTTGGGTCCCTGTGTAATGACCTCAGGGTCTGCAGCAGGGTTCCTGTACAGATATTTGTGAGAATCTGGTACTCTGTAGTACTGGTCTGGTTTAGCTGCAGCAGGAGGCTGGGCAGCAGGGGATAAACTGGATTCAAGGATAACATCATCCACCACTTCTAGAATAAGTGGGATGGCCAGGGGGTTTGTGCTTGGGCAGGTCCAGAAACAAATTTGTTTGACTGTGGGTAGTCCTGAGACTCCCACTGAAAATGTTCCCTGATGGAGTGAAGGGTTTCCCCGAAGGAGAGGTCCTCTGGAGGGGAGGCATAGGGGATGGATTCCTCTGAATCCTCAAACAGTTAAGGGCTGTTGTTCCTCTTCAAAGGCAGAATAATCAGATTCCTCAGACTCTTGGTCTGTCATCATTTCTGGAAAAGGAAGCCTTTTCCTTTTTGGAGTGGGCTTGAGTACCTCGGCTAAGGGAGATGAGATCCTCCACCATTTTAAGCATTTGAGCTTGCGGTGGGGGAGCAGTAGCAAGATGGTGGCTAGAAGCAGATATCCTAGTAGTGGCCTGACTTCATGGCCTGGGAGAATCTGTCAGTCTCTGAGAAACGGTAGTCGGAAGAGAAGACATTGTTTTTTGTCTAGAATCAGTAGTGCTTACAGCCTCCTCAGAAGCCTGTGCCTGCATCGCAGTTCCAGACCCAACCGAGGCAGAGACAGCCAAAGGCTCGGAAAACAAAGTGGATTTCTGCGGCATACTGGAACCTGATAGGGTCTCGGCAGAGGCCTGCGTAAAAAGTGAGTCAAGCATCAGGGGCTGCGAAAGCACCTCACTGAATTCCAGAGAACTGACGACTTGCTTAGTGGCAGCATCGAAGGCTTAGCCTTGTGTGGCCTGTCTCTATCTTTACGTTTTTTTCAGAATGTCGGCAGATTGTTGGCTGATGGATGCCATATCGGAATTCGAAGACAGAATACGAAAATAATTGTCTACAAAAAGAGCTCTACGGTGAATGGTTCTCTCATTAAAGAGGGCACAGAACTGGCAACGAGGGACGTCGTGGTCTGGGCCTAAACAAGTGATGCAGTAAGAATGGAAGTCTCGATGTGGGATCTGCTTTCCACAGGCAAGACAATTGTTAACTTTTTCAGACATTGGTTAGAGGAAGAAAAAAGGGTCCCCAACAGCGTACTTAGCTTTAGATGTTTTCTTTTCAAATTCGACTTCTGGTAGCGACCGATCCTCGTGCAAACTGCTTCTGCTACAGAATCCACGGCAAGAAAGACTGATGTAATGACATCGGCTGCCTTGCTTTATAGTACTGATGCCTGACGTCAGACTACGGGTGACAGCAGCCAGCACACAAAAACACTGACTCTGGTATTCGGGATGGCCGAGGGCTACCACAGCAGGGATAACCCACAGGTGATGACTGCAACAGTGAAAGAAGAACATCTCAGCTTTACAGCTACCTTTCCTCCAAATGGAAATGTAACTGCATTCTCCCTAACTAGAACTCTTTAACAAAAGAAGCCTCTGGGAGGGTATCCTCCTGAGTTCCTAAGCACCTTATAGCTGGCTATAACCTTCTATAACTAATTCCCATATGATCTCTCACACACTAAAATATTGTAAATAGCTTTTGACTTTAACTGTGTGAATTTGTTAAAATGTATCTGCATGTTATTTTTCCACTATGGGCAATATTGCTCACACTTTGTATTATTTGATATGTATTTGTGCTTGTACTTTTATTTTTATTGTACTGCTATCTTTACTGTAATCTGTTTCATGGAACTTTTCTCCCTGGGACTCCACTGAAAACAGGCTCTCTGGGCGCAGTGGACTTCCCCGGTAATTAAACTGGAAATAAATAAACTGGTCAGATTTTCTGAAATGTTTTTGTTCTATAAAGGTAAAAACGTAATTGTCTATGAACATCTAGTAACTGTAGACAACATCAGTCTCTGTTTCAAACACTGGGAAAAATAGTTGTATCATCTGGTTAATATTTGTTTCAGAAACTATTTTTGGTAGAAAGGATGGATTAGTTTGCAAGGACTCCCAGTCTTTGTGGAAAATTAGGTAAGAAGACTTGCAAGATAAGGCTTGTAATTCCGATATTCTCTTGGCAGCAGTAATTGCAATAAAAAATAAAATAAGTCTTCCAAGATAAATACTTCAAATCGCAATTTGCAGTGGGCTCAAATTGGGAATATATTATGGAGTGTAGCACCAGATTCAAGTCCCAAGGTGTGGAAGGATCCTTGTATGGAGACCTTAGCATTAAAGTTTCTTTCAGAAAGGCTTTACATAGTTTGTGGGACATTACAGCTGTATCATTTAAGCTGTTATGAACATTGGAAATAGCAGCTAGATGTACTTGTATCAAGGAGGACACTCCCAAATCGAAAAGCGATGCTAAGAATTCTAAGACCTTATCAAATGGCACAGAATATGGGCCAATATTATTTTCTGTAGCCCATTTTGAGAATTTTTGCCACTTTCTGTTGTACAATCTTCTAGTCAAAAGTTTATGGAAGCTAGAATAATTCACTGAACTGGGGCAGTGAGACTAACATGCCTGGCAAACACTGAAACTGGAGGAGCCATGCAGTGAGCTTAAGATTCTGAAGATTCGGATGAATGAGCTCCTCTGGATGGGACAAGACCTCTGGAGCTGGGTCCAGGATCCAAGGTCTCCAAATTGGGTGAGGCCAAAGAAAGGGGAACCATATCTGTAGACGCCAGAATACAGCAATGAGAATTAGCTTGTTATTTGACCTGCTGGCTTTCTTCAGAAACTGGGAAACGAGAGATAAAGGGGAAAAGGCATACAGAAGACTAAGGGCCAGTTGTGAAGGAGAGCATCTCTCGGTGACTTCCCCAGTGTGGGGAATAGGACAAAGTAGCTGCTGCACTTGTTGTTCAAGGGGGATGTAAAATGCTGGCCCCACTGGCGCAATATCCTTTCCATCCCCAAAGGATTGGCAGACTACTCGTGAGGCATCAGATTGTGCCAGGTCGATTTGTCCGCAATCACATTGGAGCTCCCTGGAATGTGCATTGCAATTAGAAAGCGGTTGGATGACACTGCCCATTGCGATACTTGAGTGCTTCTCGACAAAGAGGGTAAGACCTGGTTCCTCCTTGTTTGTTGATGTACCAGACCACTGACATGTTGTCTGCCTGGATCGCAACTGTTCCCAAGGGGAGGGCTTCTTGGAAAGCTTGGAACACCAAAAGCACTACCCTCATCTCTAGAACATTGATGTGCAAATTGGCCTCTAATTGGGACCAAGTGTCTTGGACAGTCTTTGCCATATAATGCCTCCTCCACCCTATCTGGGATGCATCCCTGGTCACTATGGCTTCAGGTTGATGGGGGGATAAATGGTCAGCCCAACAAATTTTGTTGGAATGAAGCCACCAACTCAGGTCTTTCTTGCATAGATTGGTGATCAATACCTGATGAGACATTGGCTGATTCAGTAATGACCATTGTGATGCCAACAGCCAATGTAGGATTTGCATGTGAAATCTTGCAAGGGCAACTAAAGTGATGATGGCTGCCATTGATCCTAGAGTTTGTACCAGTCTTGCAGTCACTGTTTTGCTGTGAATAATCTAACTGACTTGTGACTTTATTCTTTGAAGTCTTTCTGGAGGAAGAGATGTAATACTGGTACTTGTGTCTAACACTGCTCCTTTGAATTCTAAGGGTTGTGTTGGCTCTAGAAGGGATTTTTCATAGTTTACAGTCATCCCCAGTGAGGAGCAAGTTTGAAGAATGTAGTTCCTTGCCCACAACAGTAGATACCTGGTGGGTGCGGTAATGAGCTAGTCATCTAGGTATGGAAACATGTGGAATCCTTGCAGTCTGAAGTGAGCTTCTGCCATGCATTTGGTGAACACCCTGGGGGCTGAGATGAGACCAAAGGGCAGGGGTCTGAACTGATAATGACTGGCTCTCAGCCGGAAGCGCAGGAATCTTCTGGAGCGCTTGTTTATTTTTATGTGATAATATGCATCCTGAAGATTTACTGAACACATCCAATCGTCTTTTCCTAAGATCAGAAGTATACACTGAACTGTAACCATCTGGAATTTGGTTTGTTGAACTCACTTGTTCAACACACTGAGATCCAAAATTGGTCTCTAGTCGCCTATTTTCTTTGGCACTAAAAAGAATCCTGAATAAACTCCAGATCCTATTTGGTCTGGTGGGACTGCTTTGATGACTCTTTTGTCAACCAGTTTTTGAATTTCTAAGACTGCTGCATTCCTGAAACTGGGTGGAACGTCTGGGATTTTCTGAAAATTGGATATTGTAACCTCTGGTTATAATCCTCTGCGCCCAGTTGTCCAGTGTTATATCTAGCCAGGCAAATAGGTACAGGGATAATTGTCCCCAGACTGCCTCCAGAGGATGATAGTTGGGCCTCCCTTCAGGGGCACTGATAGGAGTTACCAGGGTACGAATCTCTGGAACCTGATTCTGCAGGCCACCTCTGCCTGGAGCATGGCATCTTCCAGTACAACTGTCCCCTCTACCCCAGGGGGAATCGTTGCCACATGAGCCCAGGAAAGGTCCTTGGGGCTTTTTGAACCATAGCTTCCCACTCCTCTGGTTCCTGGAGCAAGACTGTTGAGGAGTGGAAAAGCATACGTCCATGGCAGAAACGGTCTTTCCATCCTTCTCACATCTGGCAAGGGTCTATTTAACTTTGGAACCAAAAAGGATGTTCTGTTAGAAGAAGCATTGATGAAAGAAGACTTGAATGGCTCCTTAAACACAAATAAGCACATCCAGGTATGTCCCACTACCCCAGTCATCTCTTCGGCTGAGTATACATTGAGCCTTATGGATGAATTACATATTGATTCAAGGGCTGCCAGCTGGAAAGCTACTTTATCCGGCATTCCTCAGCTATGGCTCCTGTCAGAGTATCTGATAGCTCCTTTATCAGGTCTGGTCGGTGTCTTGTAAAATATACCATGAAGTTCAAGGACCTGAGAGCAAAGGTCAATAAAATGTATACGCACTTCCCAAATTATCTATTGTTCTAGACTCTTTGTTAGGAGGATGGATAGTAGAACTTTCATCAGCAAGTTCCTTTTCAGTGGCTGCTGCAACTATCATGGCCTACACTGGTATCCCTTTAAGCCCAGTGTTGGTGATCCTCACGAGCAGACAAAATGTGGTCTGGTCTCTTGAGATTGGCTCAGTGGAATCAAGTATCTTCCAAGCCTGCTGCGCAATCAATTTAATTGGATCATCAGTGGGCAGAGAGATCCAAGAGGTAGATGGTAAAGCCTGCAGGTATACCGATTCCTCTGAGGAAGGCTGATGGGAAGTCCAGCTACCCCTCTGTTTCAGGATCTCTAATATGTCTTCAAATGAGACATCTTTCAGGGGTGACCTTGCGGAACCTTTCCTTTCATCGAAATTAGTATTTTCCATGCAAGACTCTTTAGGGGAGTCCAAGTGCTTCCTTTCGCACTTCCTCTTCAGGGGCACCTACTCAGTGGAATACTCAGAAGGAATATATGGAATAAACTTTGCCACAAATAAAATATGTTTTAGCACTTTTCCCCTTGTGCTGGTTCATTTTTTGGTTCTAGCACCTACTCAGTGGGCCAGGACGGGAAGTTGTCTGAACAAGACATAACCACCATGGTTGAATCCTGAGGTTTCTGTGCCTGCTGTCCCATGGAAGAGGCTGGAGGTAGCTCTGGGCAAAGGGAAGTACAGGGTTGTTGGCACAATAAGAGTGATATCGACTGTTAGCCCGCAGTGGACAAGGCCCTCTCCATGGGCTGAAAAGCAGGGCCCCCCTGTACAGGAGTAGGAACCGGAACTGATGTAGGCACCCTTGGAACCATGATCACCCCTTCACCGAAGAAGCCACCTCCGAAGCCAGAGTCAAACTCACATATGCTGATGCTCCAAGGAGCATGGATGGTTCTGACAAAAAACAGAGTGGACCATGCTCCCCGGGACAGAAAATGAAGCTTCAACTCTGGAAGGTCTCTGGATCCAACAGAACTGAAGAGCTCAGGGCAGTTATTGGTACGAAAGATGTAAATCTGATCAGCACTAAGGCTCATTTGGAGTCAGAGGAGGAAGAAAAACAGGTGAAGAGATGGGTATGGTTCCAGAACCAGGGAGATTAGGAACCAACAAAGTTGCTAACCCGCTTGCTGCCAGGAGCTGCTCCACCATCCTCATAACATCAGACTCTGTGAGGCTCTTGGTTGAACTGACCTAAGAGACTAACGGGGATTGGGGTTTCTCCAAGAAAGGGCTTGGAGGTCGATGTGGAAAGGGGTCTAATGATGGGGAGTATTTTGTCCAGGGCCAGTCTGCAAATGAGAACTCTTTCAGTTCTGAAATAGATGGAACCCAGGAGTGAAGTAGTACTGAAATCATTTTGCCCATAATGGTAGTGGGCACTGAAGTAGTCGATGCAGAGACTAGCACTGACTGCACTGAGGGTTGAATCAACTTCCCAGTCAGTTCTGCAGAAACTGTGGGAACCAGGGAAGTTTTGGCCATTTTAGATGGTGGTGCTGACAAAACTGTTGGAACTGACCGGCTCCTCTTCTTGGATCCCTTATGTCAAGACGAAGAGGAAGAAGAAGGGGAGCTAACATCTGTTTTAGAGTTTGTAGAACTAGATATGACCTCAAAGTCAGACTTAATAAGACCCTTTAAAATCAACTTGTTTTTTCTTTCCACAAGAGCCCGGTGGCAGAAGCTGTGACAAATGACAGTCTTTTTGAAGGTGCACCCGGGCCCATGCAGTAGACACAAAGAGTGTCTGTTAGAATTAGGCAGTTTCCTATCACACTTCTGGCATCTTTTGAAGCCAGAAGTATCCTTAGCCTTCTCTGCCATATCAGAAGACACATACACACACTCACAGACAGAAAGAAGGAAATGGAAGAAAAGTTTTATGTTTTTTTTCTTTTTATTAAAGTTAAGTAGAAAGAAATGTACCAACAATGGTATGGAAGGTTTGCTGTCACAGTAAATAGAAAAGTTAGACAGAAAAGAAAATACCAACAACACTACAACATAAAAAATTACCGTAAAGATAAATAGAAGAAAAAGTGAAAGAAAGAGGGACTACCAAAGATGGTATTAAAAAAAAAACCGCTAAAAGTGTTAAGAAAGTAGCCAAGAGAGGAGCTAGGAAAGTGAAATAAAAATAAATAAATGCACCCTTGTTGTTTTTTTTTTTTGCTGTAGTTAAGCTTCCTATTTAATAATAAAGTATTTTTTACAGACTTAACACTGTGGTCATTTTTGGAGCCTTTTTTTTGTTTTGTTTCTAAGCTTTTTTGAATGGCAACTTAATCCTCTTTGCTTTGGTTAAAAATAAATAGTGACTAACAAAGATTTTGAAAGTGAATACTTACAGTTTTGGATGAAATTAGTTCACTTGAGGGCTGACAGAAAAAACACATGTAACACTAAAAGTGGCAAAAGAGATTGGGGAATTCTAAGAGGAGCATTATGGGCAAAGCTAAGCTCAAGAGTTTTTGGAAGGCGCAAGCTGGAATAACAGCAGAGTCAGTTCCGAGATACAGAACCGAACTCACAGTCAAGGATTAAGTGAAGACTGACAACATCAGATCATACTTTTTCCTTAGGTAAAAAGCAAATGCTGAAGGTATGGTTGGGAAACGAGAGAAAGTACAGTTGTGTACACTTACTATAAATGTAGATGTTCGAGTGTATTCACTGTTGCAGTCATCATCTGTGGGTTATCCCTGCTGTGGTAGCCCTCGGCCGGGCCGAATACCAGAGTCAATGTTTTTCTGCGTCAGCTCCTGTCGCTTGCTGACTGACGGCAGGTCGTCAGTGATAAAAAGCAAAGCAGCCAACACCATTACATCAGTTTTTCTTGCCCTAACCAGTCATAAGCCCAAGTAATATGGTAAAGTGGTCCTGGTGGGTATAAAAACCACCTAAAGAAGCCTATGTATCCCTACGGAAAGAAGATATAAGGGGGAAGGAGGGAAGGATACCAGGAATGCAGCAGTGAATACACTCAAACATCTGCATTTATGGTAAGTGTACACAACTGTAGTATGTTCTTCTTGTTTCACTGTTGCAGTCACCACCTGTGGGAGGATTCCCAAAGCTGAGGAGAGGGGTGGTAGGATTAAGTAAGAGACCTAGTCCTGGCTCAGCATGCCCTTCAGAACTGCAGAGGCAAACCTTACCCTAGGCTTAGAGAATAATGGCAGATGGTAATGCTTGGTAAAGGTATGGACAGAAGTCCAGGTGTCAGCTTCCAGGATGTCCCTGGTGGGAACTCCTCTGAGGAATGCTGTGGAAGTACAGGCTGCCCTAGTGGAATGGGTTTGAATAGATTGGGGGGGGGTTCCCATGTAATCTGTAGCAGAAATGGATACAGTGTGATATCCATTTGGAAATGGGCTTCCCCTCTGCCCCTGGGGCAAAGCTGACAAGTAGTTGGGGTGTTTCTCTGAAGGGTTTAGTATAGTCCAGATAGTATCTGAGCTGTCTGTGCACATCTAGTGAGTGCAAAATTCTTTCCCCCTTGTTTTGAGGGTTAGAAAAGAAGGCGGGTAGATGTATGGCCTGATTGAGAGTTATATTAGATACCACTTTGGGCATAACGGTGGGACTGGTCCTCAGGGAGACATTGTCTGCATGGAAAATGATGAAGGGCTCAATGGCCATCAGTGCCTCAAGTTCTGAAACCCTTCTGGCTGAGGTGATAGCTAGAAGAAAAGCAGTCTTCCAGGAGAGGTATCTTAGTTCTGCTGAAGCAGCAAGTTCGAAGAGTGGAGAGGTTAGTTTTTCCAAAACATAATTCAGGTCCCAGGCTGGCATAGGTGGTCTTCTGGGAGGTCTGATATTAGAAGCTTCTCTGAGGAATTGTTTATTCAAAAGATGGAGAACAGGGGCTGATCTGTGTCAAAATGAGCTGAAATGGCTGAGGCATGCATTTTAATAGAAGAGAAGGAGAGGCCACTATTAAGTAGCTCCATAAGGCAGACCAGGACAAGAGGAATGGAAGGTTGTGAGGTACTGCCCCCTCTCGACTGGCTCCAGGAGCAGAATCTTTTCCATTTTCCTGCATAAGATTTTCTGGTGCTGAGCCTTCTGGCCTCTTTGATAATGTCTAGGACCTGTTTGCTTAACTGGGGCCCCTTGTTTGCATTTAGAGTATTAGCCATGCTGATGTTTTGAGAGTCTGCAAGTCTGAGTGCAGCATGTCCCCCACCGTCACCTAAGTTAAGAAGTCTGAGATCAGGGGGAGCTGCCTGGAAGGGTCAGGCTGCGCAGTAAGGGATACCAATGTTGTCTGGGCCAATCTGGAGCAATGAGGATGGCCTTTGGTCTCTCCTCCCTTAATTTGATCAGTGCCTTGGGAAGAAGAGGGAGAGGAGAGAATGCGTACACAAGAGGGAGTTCCAGGGAAAGGTCAAGGCATCCACCCTCCAACACTAGCTGGTGATACTTCCTGGTACAGAATTTTTTCAGTTGATGGTTGAGATGCGAAGCAAAGAGCTCCACCTCCAGAGTCCCCAATTCCTGAGTGATTTGTAAAAAGATTTTTCTGTGGTGCTGCCATTTGTGGGGGTCCAGAAAGTTTCTGCTTACGTGGTCTGCCAGGGTGGTGTTGATCCTAGTAGGTACTGGGCTATAAGGTGTGATCCTAGTAGGTACTGGGCTATAAGGTGTAATCCCATGGAAGAGGCTGTCAGCCAGAGGTTCATGGCTAGCCTGCACAGAGGGTAAGATTGGGTCCCTCCCTGTTTGTTGATGTACCACATTACTGTGGTGTTGTCTGTTTTGATAAGGAGAACCCCTGGCTTGAAATGAGGTTTGAAGGATGTCAGAGGCTTTTGTACTGCCATCATTTCCTTCTGGTTGATGTGTAAGGGAAGGTGCTGGGCAACCCAATGACCTTGGGTGCACCTGCCTTCTAGGTGAGCGCCCCAAGCAATGTCCGAGGCATCGGTGGTAATGGTCTGCCTGGTTGGGCAAAGGAAAGACACTTGTTCTTGGCAAAGGCCCCTGCCCACCAGAGAAACTCTGCCCTTATACAGGGGATCAGAGGGAGAGAGGTCTCTAGAGGTTATGGGTGCTCGCACCAAAGGTTCTTTAGATACCACTGAAGTTTTCTCATATGAAGCCTGACCAGAGGAATAAAAAGATGTAAGATGCCATGTACCCCAAAACTTGCAGGAACTTCCTCGCAGTGAGGTGACTTCTGGAAGCCAGCCGGGTAAAGTAGAGAGGCAGGAAGCTCTGCTTTTCTAGGGATAGGAAGGCCATTTGGGATGCTGTGTCCAGCAGTGCTCCCAAAACAATGGTCTTCCTGGAGGGTGTTTGCTTTGACTTTTTCTCGTTGATGGTGTACTCTAAGGAGGTTAGGAGGGCTTTGACAAAGAGGAGATCCCCAAGTAGCTTTTCTTTGCACTCTGCCTGAATGAGGCAGTTGTCCAGATAAGGGTAAATCTGTATATTTTTCAGCTTGCAAAAGGCTATGGCCAGGGCTAACCATCTGGTGAATACCCTGGGGGCAGTAGATAAGCCAAAGGGTAGCGCAGAGAACTGCAAGTGTTATGAGCCTGTTCTGAAGCAAAGGAATTTCCTGCAGGATTCCCTTATGGGGATGTGGAGGTAGGCATCTTTTAGATCTAGGGTGACTAACCAGGTATGTTTTGTCAGCAAAGACAGCAGCTGCTGCAAAGCTAGCATTTTAAATTTGGGGACCACTAGGGAGGTGTTAAGAATGGATAGATCCAGGATGGGGCGCCAAGTGGCCTCTTTTCTGGGAACAAGGAACAGTCTGGAATAAAAGCCTTTGCCTTTTTGATCTGAGGGGACATGTTCTACTGCCCCTTGGGATATGAGAGTTTGGACTTGTTTCAATGCCTCTGCCCACTGATTTGGAGGTAAGTCTGGGTACCTTCTTAGAATTGTGGGTTCATTGAAGGAGAATTTCTATCTCTGACAAATAATCTTTAAGACCCATTGGTCCTTTGTTACAGAAAGCCAATTTTCTTTGCAGAGGGAGAGCCTTCCTCCTAATTTTTCATGAGTGAAAAGAAGGCAGAGGGGGAGGGAGTCATTGAGAGTTTTTGCCATAGCGGATGGCTTATAACTCCCTGCCTTTGGAGCGGAAGTGGGTCCACTGTTTGGTTCTCTGCTGTCCCTGGCATAGGAGCCTCGGTGGTCTGTCCTTGTAGGGCTTACCTAGTCTCGGTCTGCTAGGTACAGGAAAGGACCAGTGTTTTGAGGAAACATTCCTGCTGAACCTAGGAGGTTGTACCTGAAAGAGATCTTTTACTGTTTGCAATGATTTTGTTTTGTCTTCCATTTTTTTAAGCACCTCTTCTGCTTTTACTCCAAACAAGAGGTCCTTATCCAAGGGTGCATCAATTAATTTAGATATGACATGATCAGGGAGAGGTTGTTCCTTCGACCATGCATGTCTCCTAATGATAGACTCTGACACTGCTGCCCTGCTTGAGGCTTCTAGGGCATCATATCTACAGTATAATGAGTGTTTGGCCACTTGACAAGTAGAGTGCAGTAAATCTGCTAACTCTTTCGAAGTCGCATAGTCAGGAAAGATTGAAATCTTTTGCTTTAATAGTTCCAAAGTGTGTTGTTGATATTTTAACATGTGGAACTGACACTTGAATGCTCTGACAGCTAAGATTGCAGAGGTGTATACTTTTTTACCCTATCTGTCCAGAGCTCTGGAATCCTTGCCGGAAGGAATAGGATTCGCTGAAGAACTAGCCTTAGCACATTTTGGTCCCTGTGTAATGAGCTCTGGGTCTGCAGCAGGATTTCTGTACAGGTGTTTGCGAGAATCCGATACTCTGTAATACAGGTCATGTTTACTAGGAGCAAGTGGGAGGGCATCAGGAGCTAAGCTGGATTCATGGAAGACATCATCCACTACTTCTAAGATAAGGGGGATGGCCAAGGGTCTGTGCTGAGGCAGGTCTGGAAACTCTCTTAGTCTTTTCTTAGTCTGAGGGAAGTCCTGGGATTCACAGTGGAAATGTTCCCTGAGGGTGTGAAGGGTTTCCCCACAGGAAAGATCTTTTGGTGGGGAGGCAGAAGGAATGGAATCCTCTGATCTGAATCTCATAAGTCAGAGGTTGTTGTTCCTCTTCAAAAATCTGAATAATCAGACTCCTCAGAATCCTGTTCTGTCAGTATTTTAGAAGAAGGGTCTCTTTTCCTTTTAGAAGTTGTGGCCTGACTACTCCTGTTAAGGGAGATAAGATCCTCCACCATTTTAAGCATTTGAGCTTGGGGTGGTGGAGCAGGGGAAAGATGGTGACTAGAGGTAGACTTCCTAGGAGTTGCATTGCTTCTAGGCCTAAAGTATCCATTGGTTTGAGAGCAATGGTAGTCGACTGAGATGTTGGTTTTTGTCCAGAATTGGTAGTGTGAATAGCTTCCTCAGAAGCCGGTGCCTGCGTCACGGCTCAGGACCCAAGCGAGGCAGAGATAACCAAAGGCTCGGAAGATGAAGAAGATTTCTGCAGCATACCGGACTCCGAAAGGGTCTCAGTAGAGGCCTGCAAAAGTATTGTATCGGGCATCAGGGGCTGTGAAAGCGCCTTACTGAATTCCAGAATCCCAGAGAACTGATGACCTGCTTAGCGGTAGAGTCGTCGGAAGGCTTAGCCTTGTGTGGTCTGTCTCTATCTTTATGTTTTTTCGGAATGTCTATGGATTGTTAGCTGATGGACACCATTTTGGAATGCGAAGATGGAAGATGAAAATACCTGGCTGCAATAAGAGCTCTACGATGAATTGTTCTCACATTAAAAGAGGGCACAGAACCGGCAACGGGTGACTTCATGGTCCGGGCCTAAACAAGTGACGCAGTATGAATGGAAGTCTCGGTGAGGGATTTGCTTTCCATAGGCAAGACAATTATTAACTTTTTCGGACATCAGTTAGTGCAAGAAAAAAGGATCCCCAATGGGGTACTTAGCTTTAGACGTTTTCAGCTGTAATTCAAAACTCTGGTAGCGACCGATTAGCACACCTGTGAACTGCTTCTGCTACAGGCTCCACGGCAAGAAAGACTGAAGTAATGGCATCGGCTGCCTTGCTTTATAGCACTGACGACCTGACGTCAGTCAGCAAGCGACATCAGTCGAAGCAGAAAAACATTGACTCTGTTATTTGGGCCAGCCGAGGGCTACCACAGCAGGGATAACCCACAGGTGATGACTGCAACAGTGAAACACAAAGAACATCTGGGAACATTTTTTTTGGGGGGGTGTAATGTGTTGGAAGATTTCAGAAATTCCTTGCATAGTATTTGGATGGAAATGTTGGGGGAATGGATGGTTGTAACTAGATCTGAATGATACAACAGTGTAAGAAACTTGTGTGTGGAAGATTTTCAATCCATATATATCTAGTTAATCACTGTATATTAATCAAATCAGATAATGGTAGTAGCAAACAAACTCATCCTAAGTCAAAAAAATAATATAAATATAAAACTTTGAAATACTGCACAGCATTACTAAGTATTCAAAAGTAATTCAAGCAGGGTAGGCAGTTTGGTTTCCAGTCGACAATCCTTTACTTTTATTAAGTACACAGACATGCGATCCAAGTAAAACAAAAATAACAAGTGTAAAGGTTTCCTCACAAGCTTTCTAACTATGTATATACTTTTTATCAGGCAAGGGAGTAGTTCATTGTGCTGTAAAACAGTGTTATTGGTATACATGTTAAATTCACATCCCTGCCCCCATCAGTGTGACATTCAAGCTGGTCCTGCCCTACTTAGTAGCTGTCATAATAATATAACCCTTATCTACTTTAAATGTATTTTATTATTTATTTATTTAACATTTGTTTACCGGAAAAGTCCGACTTGGAACAGAGTCAACTTTCAGCGGAGGCCCGGGGAGAAACGCTCCAGATGCATGATTTTGTAAATTGGGAAGAAACCGACATGAGTGCAGGGAGGACATGCAGACTCCGCACAGAAGGCACTCTAGCCGAGAATCAAACCAGAGAGCCTCTTGCTGTGAGGCACAATGCTACCGCTGCACCGTCTATAAATAATATATATATTTTTTGTTTTGCAGTACATAAAAATAATTATGTGGTACCTCTTATTTAACCAGATTATTAAGTCTGTGATTTTATCCAAGATAATAACATGGCTGGAAATATATATACCTTAGACCATTTGGCAATCTAAAACTATATATAAATATATACATATACATTTTGCATGCAAAAAATCCATTGTAAAAATCATATTTTATTTCCATAACCTATTGTTAACAAAGATCGATTTCATCCTTCTAGACTTCTTCAGGTCTGTGTACAAGAGTCCTAAAAACTATCTACAAAAATATTATTATATAATTAGTTAATATTGTTATTACACATCATTTTGAATAAAGTGGAAAAAATTCCAATAAAAAGAAAAAAATGTATGATGATGGAAACAAAATATACACAAATTAAAACTGGTTGAACATGGTATTTAAAACCAACTAGAAGAATAAAATAAAATAAGTCATATAAACGACGTAGAAATTTTCTAAGTTCCAGTACACTTTTAAGTTCACAGTATTAGTTTAGTTCAGGTTTCCTAAAAGAGTTCAGCTTTAATTGCCACATGAGTTCATGTTTCTTCAGCATATTCAGGATGTCTCCTTCAAGATCACCCATGTCTATGTGATTCAGTATCTGGAACTTAAAATCTGTGTGTCTTTTATGAAGAGCAGGGTGTTTGGCTAGTACATTATTTTTACATCCAGAGTGGATTTCTGCCAGATGACATTAAATTCTACACTTAAGTTTATTTACAGTTTTGCCGACATAAAATGCATCACATTCATTGCACTGTGGCCTGTAAATTACTTTTGTAGTGTTACAGTCACCCCCTGCACTGGTCTTAATGATTTTCTTTAAATAAGGGCAATAAAAACTATCATCTTGCTATATAAATATACAAAATTTACAATTAGCTTCACATATTTTAGTGTTTCTCTCATATAGTCTAGGTTTAAATTAAACAAAACTTCTAATGTTCCTGGGCTTCCTGTAAACAAAGGCTGGGCCTTCACCTAAGATGTTAATCAGATAAGGGTTTCCTGTGACAATGACCCAGTTTTCTTTAATAACATTTTTGATACTGTGATAATCCAAAGTGCATGTCAGGATGCAGCTATTTTTGCATTTGTAATTCTCTGTAGAATTTCTTAACATTCTCATACTGGGGAGGTTGAGTGAAGGTGCTTCAGTCCTTTGCAGTTCTATAATGGGTTCCAGGATATTTTTTTAATATCTGACATTTATAGCCTCTCCCTAGAAAATAATTCTCTAAGTTGTTCAAGTTGCTCAAAAATGGTTCCATCTGTGTGGTAATTCTAGCTAATCTATAGTCCTGGGACTTCACCACATTATACTTGTTTCTTGACGTATGCAAACATTTACTGTGGAGTAATAACTTAACCCTCGTTGGTTTTCTGAATATATCAGTGGGTGATTCTATTATTGTTGGTGTCCTTGGAAATCTACATATCTAAGAAAGTGGTTGAAGTATAGCTATGGGAAGAATGAAATCTGCTATGGCTGTAAAAATAACGCACTAACCAAACACCTTGCTCTTCATAAAAGACACACAGGTTTTAAATTCCAGATACTGGATCGCATAGACATGGGTGATCTTGAATGAGACATCCTGAATATGCTGGAAAAACATGAACTCATGTGGCAATTAAAGCTGAACTTTTTTTAGGAAGCTTGGACTAAACTACTACTGTTCACTTAAAAGTGTACTGGAACTTGGAAACTTGCCACGTTGTTTACGACTAATTTTATTCTTCCAGTTAGCTTTAAATACCATGTTAAATCAGTTTTAATTTAAATGTATATTTTGTTTCCATCATACATTTTTTCTTTTTCTTGTTCTTTTTCCCACTTTATTCAAAACGATGTGTTATAACAATATTAACTAATTGTACAATATTTTTGTAGATAGTTTTTAGGGTTCTTGTACACAGACCTGAAGAAGTCTAGAAGGATGAAAGTGATTTTTGTTAACAATAGGTTATGGAAATAGAATATGATTTTTACAATGGTTTTTTTGCATGCAAAATGTATATGTATATATTTAGGGTCTATATTATATCATCAAAAGCTTAAAAAAGCTAACAATGAATAATCGACCCCATGTAAGTGAAAGCTTACAATCCTGAAAGCTCAGAACAGCGATTTTTGGCCAAGGGGGAAAAAGAAAAAAGAAAAAAAAAATTTAAAGAATACATAAAGTGGGGGGCTCCCCCCCACCCCCACCCCCCTACTTAAATATACCAACTCCGAGATCGCACTACAGTGCCAAAAACGGCAAAGTAACAGACGCGGTCAAGTGAATTCTTTCCCTGGGAAAGAATTTGCTTAAGCTAATGTGCAAAAGGACAGGATATGCTATTCCACAAATGGGTGTGCCACTCTGTCAGTAACAGCTAAATAAAGCAGCCCTGAAGGACAATTCTGGACTCATGTACTTAGTAATACTATGCAACTATGTTTACTTAATGCAGGTATGCAGTGTATAATATTTCTTATTAAAGCAGTGACATCAAAATAATGAAGAAATTAATTAAATTCTGTAAATTTTAGAAGACAGACCTGTAAAACTGCAGCATGAAGCCAGTAAGAGCCATACCGCCAGGCACCTGGAAAGACATTCTGCCAATCAGATTCATCCTTTCTCCTGAATCAGGATGAAAGGCAGAGTCATACAATCTCTTGGCATAGTAAAGTTGTTCTTGAGTTGTATTAGCTGGTATATTACCGGACCTGTCAGAAAGAAACATTATATTTAGTCAAGTTTTGCTGAAATTGTGTATACATACCATACAAGTCTAGCACAACTCTAAGCATGCCAGCCTAATAAGGAAAAGTTAGTAGTAACATTGTCCAGCTGAATTTAACATGCTTGCATTAATGATCTGTTCCGAACGGAGTGTCCTCACGCATAGCCCCATGACTTTGGCCTGACTAATCAGTTTGACTGGGGATAACTAGTTAAGTACTGTTCTTTTCACTCTTGCCATCTGAGTTTCTACAAAATGTTCCACAAAAATAAGAACGTCTTGCTTACTGAAGAGCTTCATTTGTGAGGGTAGCACCTCTGTACCTTAAAAATAGCAGTCGAGGAAAACTAAAAAGTATGAAACTAGGATTTATGTACGCTTTTGACTGCTGCATTTGCTTGTTAAATAATGTGTCAAAACCTCTCCACAGACCAAATCAAAATACAGTTAATCTCAAGTACAATGCTGAATGGCTCTGTAGAATGCCATTCTCATGGACTATATGCAGTAAATCTCTATCCATGTATTAAATGAAGTATGCATACATTTATCTTACATTTTTATCAACTAGCAGAATATGGGTAAGCAGCAGAACATGCTTTCAGTTACTCTGCATAATTACACAGAATTAACTTAAAACTAGCAGTGTATGAAGCAATGTTTTCTATAAAGCTATTGATAAAAAAATTCCAGCACATTTCTCTGTGTCATATAAATATACACAAAGGTAAACACACACACACGCACACCCACACACATTTACATATATAAAACACACAAATATGGATGCACATGCATATACACATATACATAAACAAATATGTTTATGCTAATGGTACACCCCAGATAAAGGGTGTGACAAAACATTTTTTTCTGGTATGCTGTCTGTATTTTTTCACCTGTAAGGGTATAAAATGAAACACTGTTTTCCTTAGTCAACAGGTAAAATGTCTCAAATGCAATAGCTAGATTTAGTGGAATAATCATGTTAAAGCAGTATACAGAACAGGAAAAGTAATGGGGGGGGGGCTCTGCCCCTTATCACCTCTATCTCTATACATACTACTTTTAAGGAGCCATCTGAGAAAAGGGAAAAAATGTGCAGGGAACATAAAACTCACCTTTTCCCTCTTTTTGAAGTCTTGCAAACTCACAAGTCATAGTGCCTGTGACAAAGCAAGCACTGATATACTAACCTGTCAAAAGTATGCTAATCTGATTTTATATAAGGAATACTTCAAGATCCAGCAATAAAGTACACAATTCAATGGTAGTTCTCCCATCTACACTCTTAGCATGGCATCTGCAGTTGATTATTTCCTTAATGCCCCATCAAAACAATTCAAATTCCACTTAACCAGACAAATTTTGCTACTCCTCTCTCAAAGATGTAAGGAATTACAAATTACAAACAGAAAAACTATGCTCCTAACATCTACCACAAATAACTGGCAACTCTCTTTGATAGAACTGCCATGGATTTGGTAGGTCCATTTGTCAAGACCTCTATGGGGCAACTTAAAGTTTTACACAAAGCGTGTTTCTGATACTCGGGTGAAGCATTAAAAAAAAACTTCCAATATAGATAAAAAATCCCAGGCCAATAAAATCTTCATGAAACTTACTCTCTCATGTTTCTACCCGAGTGGCCTCCTAGTACATAGCTATGAGCTGAGTACAGCAAAATGCTTTGGAAAGAATGGGGAGCTGCTTCTTGTTTAACTATGTCTTCCCCTTTCTTTTCAATACAGCAACTTAGATCATGGTTTACTTTAAAACATCGAAAGAGGAGAGGCTTATCTGGCAACACCGGAAAGCAACTTCCAGCCTGTACCTTACTTCTGGCTTCTCTTAAGGTTGGATCTCTCACTGCCCTGTCTTAAAACTCATGTGATTAATGAGGCCTTTATTAATGTTTCTATTCCGGAGTTATTCTTGTCTGAACTATTCTGTGCCTGTGCAGGTAGGTATTTTCTGTCTGTTTTATCATTCAGATTATCCTACAAATCTACTTCAAAGAAGACTAGGCATCTGTTACTGTTTTACACCCTCTGAGGATCCTTATAACTGATCATTCATGTGGTCTTTTAAATCAAGAAGTAAAGAACACCCCTTCTCAGAGCCCTCAGGTGTAAGCCTGAATACTGCCTCAATGCACTACTTCAGATGTGGGACAGTCCTTTCCATCTCAATGCACATATATCACTTCAATTTTTTATGAGTATATTATCATTTTCCACTTGTTTCCCATTCACTGTTATACCTCAATTTGGAATTTATACCACAGTGCTACTAAAAGTAGCTAACTCACTACCATCAGCAAACACTGAATATGTCTACCTACAAGTGCAACTAAATAGGCTTTAGTAGACAGTTTTAACCAATCAACTGACCATTTACAAAGGATTGACCTCTCCCCTCCCCTTAGTCATGGATTGTTTTTGGTATTTTTGCTGTTTGTACATAAAAACCTATGATCTCCAAAATGGTTCTTTTTACCAATTTGCAAGGACTGTTACTGCCACAACTATCTATAAAATGTCATTGGCTTAGACTTCTACCCTCAAAGGACAAAGGAGCACTGATATCTTAAATTTTAATGGAAAAAGTAACTTTTGTGTAATTAATTTACACTTCATCTTATGCAAAGGATAAAAAAAGATCGCCCTCATGCGGAAACACATTCTTTTTAGGTCTGAAATCACACTAAACTTATATATTTCTGTTTTGATAGGCTTTAATTATGAAATAAAGGCTATGCATTTCTTTTCCGTTCACAGCTGCAACTTGCCAATTTCCAAACTCCATTCTGACAAGTCAATCCTAACTTCAAATAAGAGCCTTGTGCTATTGCTTCAAATATTCTTATGAAGCTTTAAGAACAAGACACCTGTGTTAAATACCACTTTCATTTTGCTGTTTATGGCCTAATCACTTATAGGAAAAGTAAACAATAGAATCTCAAATGTGTGCATGCCTGTATCAATAAGTAAAATATATGTATTTTGCAATAATGCATAAAAATGACAGAAAAATATTACTTCTTCCTAGAAAAGAGCATTCATTTTGATTCACTTTTTAGAAGAGCACACCCGTTGCATGACTTGAAGAAATGCTGAGCTTGTCAGTTTGAAAAATGGAAAGCACACATTTTTTCATGAAACAAATGGCACAGAGTACACAATGAGTATATAAAACTACTAGTAATTTCTAGCAGTCAAAGACCATTCTTCTTTAATGGTTAAGTACTACATTAATTTCTCAGAATAAAGTATCATGATGTTAAGTCACACAATATAATTCTCTGGTAGTTTCAGTTGTAAAGATCACTGAAAAAAACAGCACAGGAAAAGGCAGGTTGCAAGAGATGTCCATTTAATCCAAAATAAAGTAGCTAGGCAACTGCCGATACCAGAAAATACCAGTTTCGGTAGCCAACTGCCAGCGTCTTCGGTAAAACTAAATTTCCCTACATCCCCTTTTAAATGAAAAAAAAAATAGCCATCACATGACAACACACTGTCATGTCAACACCTAAACATCATGTGAAAATAATCATGCCAAACACAAAACATAAATCTGTACAGAAACAGTTGTGTAAATCTATAAACATCTGGCAGAATATAACAAGTGATACATGCTAGCAAATAAAGAACTATACAGTTCAATCAAGCATGCACTGACAAAAGCAATTTTTTAAAGCTTAGATTATCTATAACTGACATCTAGTGGCCAATTGCATAAGTACACTATTGTATAAACATAGTTCGCAATAAATCCTTAAAATCTAGGGGAAAATATTTGCAACATACTTTATACAGTCAGCCGTGGTGGTGCAGTAGTTAGTGTTGTCACCTCACAGCAAGAGGTTCTCTGATTCAATTCTCGACTGGAGCGCCTTCTGTGCGGAGTCTGCATGTCCTCCCTGTGATCAACTAAACTTTATATATATATATATATATTAAAAAAAAAAAAAAAAAGACATGCAGCTAGGTGCGTGAGTGTGTGTGTGTGCCTTCTCTGAAGGCTGGGGGCCTGGCTGGCAACTCAACATCATAAGCAGACCGGTGATCTGCTGTGGTGACCCCTAACCAGGAAATGCCGAAAGACTTTTTTTTACTTTATATAACAATTGCTGCTGTCAGACATATTATAACAATCAATATGTGCCAACAAATAAAGAATAATATAATTCATTCAAATTCTGCATGTACTGATAAGAAGTAAAATAATTTCAGGACTATGTAGTCTACAAATGACAACTGATAGTCAACCGTATAATCACTTCAAATACGCCAATGTTTCAAAAAGAGGCATTTAAATCTGGGGAAAAACTGCAACCATCTTAACCCTCCAGAGACATTCCTTATATTTCAACTGTTGATGTAATACCTGTGTATTATTCATTTTAAAACTACTGCACCTTTCAATGCCAATGAAAGTGAAAATTGCTGTTTGATAAACTAAAGTGTATTTATGAGGTGCACTTGAGAGTTCTTGCATATAACATCACTTAGTTGTTCAGCTATTTGAAGCTTAAAAGGTCTAGAGGTTTGTCCAGTGTAAAACATGCCACAGAACATGTGCCTAGATACATAACCCATAGGGTAGTGCAAGTGATGCACGAATAAATCTGAAAAGAACTATTATGGTTTATTTTAGAAAAAGAAGAAGCTCTAGCTACTTTGTTGCATATATCTACTGCATAGCAAACATCCCTTAGTAATAACACCATCAGCAGATAGGGGTGGAGGAGGAATATTTATGTTACCCTACAACTGGGCCTACGTTCTTACCCCTACAATATGTAAAACCCACTGATGATGCCAGGATAGAGCCAATAAATCTGTCTTAGTGTACAATATGCCAAAATAACTAAGTAAAGGATCTAAACAAATATGAATTCTGACCATAAATAGTCATAACGGTTGTAAGGAAATATTCTGGATACGTTACTTTTGGTTTATAGGTAAGAAAGTCCTGTCTTTGCATATTATCCATCTCTTGTTTGGTTTGTTGTAAATTAATGAATTCATATATCCTGTGTATAAATCTACGTAATAAAACATGTAAGAAAACACAGTAATCTTCATCCCTATTACATATGTGCTTTATTCACATAAATTGGCACTTGGGTATATTTCTCACAATGTGGGGGGGGGGTACAACTGGAGGCTGAAAGAAAAGAATTTCTAGAGAAAGGTTTTCTGTAAACAGAAGTTGTTAAAGTACCATTGATGAATAGTGACACAGTAACATCTACAAACTGGATAGTAAACCATTCAAAATGGGTAGTGAAATGCAGACCAAACCCAGTGTGGCTAATTTATGAGGTAAACTTCACCAAAAGGTTCCTTATCAAAAAGCTCCCTGGTAGAATATAACATCCTTTGTCATGCTTGCATCCATAAGTGATGACTCAAAAGTACAGAATTTGATTTACGTATAGACATCCTTTTTCATTTTCTTACACAATTTGATTTGCGTATATACATCCTTTTTCATTTTCTCATAGGTATGGGACTGGTACCATGGACATCCTCTACATCATAAAAATGCCAAATGTCTAAGCCCCCTCCTTGACATGGTCCTATATAGGACTCAATTCTTTAGATGCCCTGTTGTTATACACTAACATATCCCATAATCTGGCACTTCAATCACTTAAATATTGGGTAGTTCTGAACAAAGCACATTCTTTTGAATATTCTTTTGTATACAATGATTTTGTTTTACAGATGGCTAAATGAATGTTAACAAGAAATGTATTCCACTTGTAGGATACATGCTGATACTGCAATGGGGGTATTTTATAACACAAATAATATTTTATATCTTATATTGTTATGTGGCATTATTACCTGGAAGACATTTGGCTGATAATAGTCTGTACCAAGGAACTTCTGGTACAACTCACCTCGTATACTAAATCACACTATGTTTGGTCTGCATTTCATTGCAGAAAACTGAAACAATGGAATATTTTCCACAGCAGGGGATATATCTACCCAGCTTTGAATGATCACTAGCAGACCATCAGTTCCATGAAGTCTGCAGTAGGAGTGCACTACAATGGCAAGAAAGTGCTGTAACTTTTTCTACGGAGTTCTGCTTGAGCTCCTGGCAGTCAGAGTGTGTAGAAGGTACCCTAAAGCTTGTCAGGTGGTCATATCATTGGCAGGATATAACCCAAATAACTCAGGCTACTGCATTAGATCATTGTAATAATAGATTAGGCTACAGCAACAGTGAGCTACTGTTGAACATGCCAAAGACAGGTCTGCACATTGTGTTCTGCTGTTGATGATTACTAAGAATGTATTGTATGCTCACTAAAATAAGGTTGATCAAAGAAAGACAAGAAGTAAAACTGAAGTACTGGTACAGAAGGCATGGCTCATTTGCAGTGTTACGTGGATACATCTCTCAATTTTTGTTTCCACAGTTACAAAGAAAAAAAAATACTTGCGAAGGCCCTAAATTAGACTCATTTTTTTAAATGCGGGTATTAGAACTCCTTAAAACA